>NW_028187088.1:2864997-2916123 GCF_003343005.1 Rhea americana
ATATATATATATATATATATATATATATATATGTATTCACTACCAATAATAAATGCCAAAAGAATAGGTAGATGCTTTCTCAAAGCTATCCTACCAAGTTTAAACAATTTACCAAATGTCATACCACAGCAAAACACAAGTTACTTGATTGAGACAGAAACATAATTGAAATGTAATGATCCATGACATTTCTACCAGCTGACCTAACAGTCGCTTCTATTTTTTTTTTATTCTAAGAAAAGATACAGTTGGATATCACTTAATAGCAAGCAAAAAGTGGTATTCTTTTCTTCAGTCAACATCCTGCTACTTTTTTTCTCCTCTCCTGTCTTCCTCTTCTATTTGTTCTCCAATGTTTGCAAAAGTCTCCCCTCTTGTCTGAACTACACGCATTTTAACTGTCTTCAACCCAAACAGTGCAGGATTACCTGGTCTGAAATTTTCAGGCTTACTACCCACATATTGATCACTGAATCTTTATTTTCTGGCTTCTTTTTTTTCCCTAAATTGTTTTTGTAGTAAATAAACAAACTTCAGCAGTTATTATACAGAGGTTATTAATTTGTCCCAAAATCCAAAGATAAGTCCTTTAAAAATTTTAACAGAAGACACCTCACATCCTTTCAATACAACACTGGGGATGGCAGCTCACTGCTGCTGTCCTGAGTCTAACAATAGTAGTGATTACTGTCAGGAARAAAAAGAGCTTGAACTTCAGCTCTCAGTTGCTTAGTAGATTTTTCATTGCCATTTAGCTCTTCACCCATTTGACTGCAGAGAAATACCTTTGTAKTTTACCGTACATAACCTTTAGAGTTTTGTCCTCCTTTCTACTGCAGTCTCCACTAATATGGTATATTTTACCTTACCTTTATCTTACCTTGTAACACTGTAATTTTTATGTAAAGCRAATGAAAAAAGCTACGTTTTTTAAAATAACTACAGAAATTAAGTCAGAAAACTAACACACCACTATCCATGAACGATGGAAAGTTATTTTAAAGTACCGTTCTTAAATCTATCTTCTTATTCTTCCTTAAAGTCACATAAGAAGCTATTGTTGAAGATTCTGGAGTTGGTGATTTGGTTCTAGGCGGTACAACTCCCACAGGAAAATGCGAGCCTGTGAAACAGTAAAACAACATACTAAACGCTACACGAAATATCAGCAGAGGAGTTTATTATTTTCTAAAATTTTATGCTGTCAACCCTGGAAACTGTTCTTCAAAAAGACAGCAGAGATCCCAGTGCCTAACTGTCATGGCTATTAATATATGCAGGTAGATGAGTAGCCTCCAGCCTGATGTTTAGCTAAACGAACAGAACATGAGAAACTACTGCACGACAGGAGAAACGACTGGACATGAAAATAGCAGTGAGATACTGACAAAAGTTACAAGTAGCACCATGAAGAATGGCTAGATTTCACAGATAGTTAAGGGGGAGTCAGGCAAGAGATGGCCAAACTTCACAGATAATTGCAGAGGAGTACAGAGGACAAGCAGAACTTGCAAGGCCAGTAGTGCCTCAGTCACTGTACCAGCAATACCACATAAGGCCAAACTCACCTCTATAATGGTGTGAGAAATACAAAATTTGGATATGAATGGAGCAAAAGCGGGATGAGTGAAATACTTACGTGCAGGCTATTTACTTAGTGAGGAAACAAGGGCAGAGAAAAGGAGGGATCAAGGTGGATGGGGAAGAACATGCATGGGAAAAAACGAGGGAGGGTAAGAGACTGGTTGGGCATAAGCAAGCTGCTGGTCAATATGCTCTGACTGGCCAAGCCCCATGCCTGATTATTGCTCTCTATCCTATCTTTGTATGAAATTTTATTCCTATGAATTTTCTGTGTAGGGGTGCACATGTGATGCTAGCAATCTTCAAGTCAGAGTAGCTGGCGAGTAGCATAAGAGATGTGGGAGCCAGCTATAGGGAGATCATAGGTCTGGCAGTCAGATATGGGAAAGACAGAGGGTCTGCAAGCTGGAAGCACCATAAGTCTGGATCTGCTACAGGAAAGACCTGTTTGTCTGCAAGAYGTCTGTGAGGCAAGACTAGCCAGCGAGCAGAAGTAGTGTGGGAGCCAGCTGTCCAAGAGACCTTAGCTCTGGTAGTCGGATACTGCAGAGGCTGGGGGGCTCTGAGAGTTGCCTACGGATACCATAGGTCTGCCCAGCTCCTGGAAGGACAGGATGCATGTGCACATCTGGGCACATCTGGGAGTGTGAGCATGGGCATGAGATCAGCTAGCAAGGTTTGAGTCTGATTAGCTTGTAAGAAAGAACAGGATCAGGCTGTTTTGCTCCATTTTTATGCATGCACTGTGTGCGTTTAGAAGTTTGTTACTCTGCTGCTGGCTGGCCACATCTCTGAGTGTGTGTGCTTGTGCCTGCTCAGCCTCGCTACCAGCTGAACCTACGGACAGGGAACTACAGCAGCCTGGCACTGTCAGATTGGGATCACAGGAATCTCTTGGATCCTCACATCCACCAAATTCAACATCCCTTAACAATACCCACCCTTAGTTTTACTCCTTGAAGAGCCCCTCCCAAAATAAAATTAAGCTCAGAAAACTAGAATGAGTTAAAACTTACCAAAAAAAACCCACCAAAAAAACCACCACATGCTTCATTTCTCTTTCTTGATGCATGTAGGAAACCGAACTATTAAGAAAACTGTATTTTGTCTTTGTCTAAAAAATAGCACTGATAGATCAATTATTTCTCCTTGTTTTTGCTGGAGAGGTCACACAGATTTCAGAGAACATATTGATTCAATGAAGGCTTGGCTGTATCTCCAAATTATTTCGTAGAGCTAACAAAATAGTCTGGAGGTAGTTGAATGCCAAGCCTAGCATTTAAAACAAAAACTGAAAAACAACAGTTTGGGACTCCTTTACACATCAAAAGGATAAAACACTGAGCAGAAGTCTCTGTCTGTCTTGGGGGTCACCTTTATGTACTGTTCAGGTCATAAATATTCCTCTGCTTAGGGAAAGCAGCCAGGGTTACCTTACATAGTTCCATTAAAACGTTTCTCTTTCTTATTGGCATTTGGAAAGACATAGAGAGGGAAATGACTGACAGCAGAAACATGGGAAGTAGCCGCTACAGTCAAGTACGTAATGAGCCGGAAAAATATTTGCATTTTCCCTGAAATTTACTAAATCGGAGAAGCACCTGCACCAGGAAGCTACAGTCATTTACGTACAACTCCTTAAAACAGTAAGACAGAAACCTTTCAGTGAGATGAGCTGCCTTTGGGTTTGTTTCCTTTTTAGCCTGTAAACTGTTAAGACAGAATGTCACAAAAAGTTCTTTGAAAACAGAAGTTGTTGTTGCAATGACACATATGCTATAACAAACAGACGAGTGTCTGTATTTTTTATAATGTATGGGGATTATTAAGTGAATATAGAGAACAAGAAAATACATCCTAAATAATTTACATGCTCCCAAGTGTGGACTAGATGATAAAACACAGCTACAACCCACTTCAGTCTATTGTTTAAGGAAGATAAAGAGTGTCCCTCTATTTGCTACCACTGCAGCCATTCTACACCCTCCCCCCCGCCATTTATATTAGATAGAAGTATTTACATTATTGCTTCCCGTTACTGAGGACTCTTTTGCTAAAGATGCACATAATGAAACTACTTCTCTCTTTACTGAACAAGGTAAAAAGCAGACTGGAGTGCCACAGAAATATCAGCTTGCTTTATTTAGTCAGAGAAGGCTTTCTTGTGTTGTCTTTATAATGACTTTTCCTCTCATCCTAAATGTCTATAAACAGCCTGGAACATCATAGGTCAATAAATCTTAGGTATGTCATCAGAAAAGCAACTGCCTCAATTAATGTGGCTGATGATTAGCAAATCTCAGGCTAAACCTTGCATCTTTCACCACCAGGTTAAAAGAGATTTAGTATTCATCTTAAGTGAACATTACATTTCAGCATATGCCATACTGAATCTGAACTGAGTTATTTAGGAGCATTTGTCTGGTAAGTGCAAGCTTAATGAAAAAAAAAAAAAAGTATTATATCGTAGAGCCATTCACCGTGTTTTACACCCAAGCAGTATGCTGTCCGTAGTTTTTAAAACCTCCACAACCGTTCTGATGAAAGTAATACCCTTACCGTGACCACAGTTCTGGGGTCATACTCAAGTACTGTTATACTAGACTGCTGCGCACATGCTTAATCACACTATCACAACAGAAGCCAGTGATCTTGTTGGCACTGGAAATGTCAATCGTTATGGAAAGAAAAGAGTTACTTTGTTCAAAAACTCTTAATATGGTTTTTGGTTGGTGCTTAAATTGTTAAATTTGCAACTGTTTTTCTTGAAGTCACCTTTAACAAACTATTCTGTGTGTTTTAACAAACAGAATTGAGAAGCACTTCCTGGTAAAGGACTCTACCAAGCAATTAGTAGCTTTTATAGAAGCTAGATGAAGAGAAGAATCTATCTAAAGCATTTAGCAATTGCAAAGACCTTTATTGTCTGTACACTCTAAGGTCATGATCATTATTCCTATTATATCAGAGGATAGAAGGCAATTCAACAATTACAAGATTAAAAAAAAGAAAAAGACATTGTTTCCCTGCCTTATGGGAGTCTGAAAATTCTGTGGTGCTGCCTTTTTGGACGTTCCAGTGACATAACATTGGGAGCTTGATTCAAAAACTGAATAATTGTTCAGGGGCAAGGACATGAAATGGGTAATTGTTCAAGGGAATGGTGTGTGGGGAATGTGAGTGATGTGATTAGACATGGTGTCAATAAGGATTTCAGGGTTGTTGGTGAGTGTAATGTTTGATTTTTCTGTGGTGTAATTGACTGAAATCTTTCTCATCATATAATTAAATCATTATTTTATTGTGGAAGTTTTTCCTTTGCATTAAGAAATGGACAGGCTACAAAAAGTATGAGGGATGACACAGCTTCTGTAACAGTTTAAGCTTTGGATTCCTTATAAAAAACGCTGAAAGACTGTAAACAGCATGGCTAGGGACAAACCTTTAGCTGTAGATTCAGATTCTGAAATTTGTTCCGACTTTTCTTCGCCATTAGACTCATCCACTTCTGCTACTGTAGTTAACTCTGGTTCACTCTTATAAAGTCTATAATCAGGACCCTGCAGAATGACAAGTTAAGTAGTAAGTAACCTGGGATTTTTGCACAAGCATTTGTGTCTTAAGACTCAGAACAGTTATTCTGCTGATGACTTTGTTCTCACTTTAAGCCAATATTTTATTGTTTAAGTGCAGTTGCAGTGGTATGGCTTTGTAATTAATTTGAGTGACAACAGTTACAGACTCTCTGAAGTTACAGAAAGAATTTGCCATGAAAATGTGAAGGATTTTTTTTTTTAGTGATCTTTAGGAACCACATTGATAAAAGGCTTCTGCAAAGATGGATCCTGAGTCTAGAGTTTTATAAGAACTTGTGAGAAGCATCTGATTTTCTGAAATTTACTCAGACACAGAACACATCTTTAAGTCTTAAGACATTTTATATATGACAGAATATATGGCAGGAAAATGTCAAAAGCAAATGATGGAGCTATAAATAAAACTCAGCAGCCAAAAGTAAAAACATAACACAGAAGTAGCCAGATGGCAAAATAAAAAATTGTGACTGTGCAAAGGAAGGGGGAATGCTTCAAGAACAACGTGGCAGTTTAAGCCACTTACACAGTGAGATCCATTTCTCTGATATCCTTGAACTTGGTGAATCTTCTTTTCTTCTGGCAGATGTACTGGGCCCCTGCTATAACAGAGCAAGGAGCTGCTATCACTGGGCAGAGGGGGGATTATGGGAGGATGCTCTGTAAAGTCATAGGACCGAGGGAGTGGAGGACGAGGTGGGACTACTTCCTCTTCCTAAAGATTGTAGAATAGTCACCTTATTTAGATGTGCACACCTGTTACAATTATTTATAACTTAAAAATAAAGATATATTACCATAACTACACCAGTTTTAGTTTCTGGAATTAAAGGGACAATGTCACACACACACAARAAACACCCAGAAAACAAGAGGACTTTTTTATTGCTACTATCTAGCCTGAAATACTTCAATTGTTTTACTCTTCAGCTATTGAGTTTTTAAGTTCTATCAGCTGTACCTTCTAATAGATATGTATGAGTTCTCTAAATCATTTTAAAAATTAAATTTAGTATCTACTTAAAGATTTGTACATACATTAGACTTTCAGAAAGTTTTGCAAGCCAGATGTATATTGTGTACAATTTAGACAAACATGACAATGTCCCTTTAAACCTGTAATTTCCAGCCAGATTTTCAGAGGAATTGAACATTTTGGAGCTCCTGCAGTTTTTGCTGCTGTTGTGCTGAATATGCAAATAGACATATAAAGCAATGTGCATCTTCCCATGAAAATTGTGGTGGGGAGAAAACAAATCCAAAAAACAGGGTTATTTTTTTAGCGTAAGAGCCTGGAGAGAGGAAAAGGTGAGAAATGGAAAAGAGAAACATACTGGTGAGAATATAAAGACAAAGAGCAAATGAAAGTTTTTGAATTACCCACTGAGATATTACTCTTTTAAACTAATCATAATAAAATATTTTAATGCAAGTATATTGAATACATATTTCAGACACCCTTAAAACAATTACAATAATGTTCATACATTATACATATATATATGTATATATATACACACACACACGCATATACATATATATATATATATATATATATATAAAAATAAAAGAAATTCAGTGATGCTAAAATGGTAAATATGCTAAAATCATACCTCATTTTTATACTTAATAGCTGAAAAGGTCCTTGATCCAATCATGCCTGTTTGGGGGCAAGGGGAGTAGGAGAGAAGAAAAAAAATTGTTTGCAATAAATAGCTTTTAAAACACGTTAGCACGTTGATGGTTACATGTTGCAACAGGTTACATGTTGCTACCAAGTATATAATGTTATATATGTTAATATACATATTAAGACATGTTAATTTAAATTGGTTGATTGTATTCTTGTTTTCAGCAATTGTACCACGAAAGGTTTTTCAAATATACAAAAACAAATGTGAAATTTACCCTTTAAAAGTATACACAATCCAATCTCACCTCCTAAGAGATAAAAACGACCAGTTTACCTGCTTCTGAAGAGCTTCTTTGCTGTTTATGTTTACTTAAACCCTCCATGACATCTTGAATTCTCCACAATTCCTTCTGAATTTGAGCACGCTGTATCCCTGCTGACTCAGTCTGCCAGTAAAGAGACAGAATATATGAGCTATAACTTAAACTACCTTTAGGGCGGGGGAAAGCTCTTTCTTTCTGTAGACAGTATGACATTTCTTTTCCCAATGAAGGCAAATAAGGTACAATAATGACAGGCAATCTCCTTCCCATAAAGATGTAACATTCAAATATTGTCAGAAACATCAACTGTAAGATGAAGTCATTTCTAAAACACAATRTACTAGTTAAATTAACAGCAATTTGCTAGTTGAAACTGCATTTAAGAATAGAATTATTCAGTCTTTCCAAAGAAAACTCAGGCAAGCTTTGTACAGGAGACCTACAAACAACGTAAGAAAAGGATTTATCCCTTCCAATCCTAAGACAGACGGAGATGAACATGCTGTTTGCATATTGGCATATAAACTGAGGACCCATTTGCATTCATGGTTATGCATACTTTGGGCTGAAGTATCTGACATACGCAAATTTTACAGCTCTTGGGCTTCCTTGTAATTCCTCCTCCACAGAAAAATCAGCCCCCAGAGTAAATGGCCTTTAATGTACCACTGCATGGACCACATCCATTCAGACACATGTGCTGACATGTGTTTTTAGTGTGACAGAAAGATCTCCACCAAAATTCAGAATTTATACTAACTGTTCAATCCTCCAAAGCACAGCACAAGCAAGATCATAAGGTACATACGAAAAGTACTGCTGTATGAAACCTGAACAAAGCTTAAAATATTTTTAATAGAAGTTATTTTTGATAGAATAGATTTAATTATATTCTTGCATACGCTGTTAAAAAGAAAGAACTTGCATGAACATTCAACAAGTCTAGCATAGCAATTAAGGTCTCAGGAAACTTTCCAGTTTTGGAACTAGGACAATGTGACAAAAAGAAAGTAGCTTCAAAAAACAGGGAAAATAGAGTCCTCTCCAGCCCTTAAAATCTTTAATTTCTTCTTGTCTCGCAAGTCATTTGTATAAAACTTTAATCAAAAGCATAGAAAACTAAATTAACTCAAATGTACTTTAAGACTTATGTCACACCTGAATTTCTCCAAGTCGATCGAGTTGCTCCTGCATATGGTTCCTTGTTACTGTTACATCATACTCTAATTTATCATATTCCCTCCAAGCTCTTTCCAGTTCCTAAGTGCATAAATAAAGAAATGCATGTGCACACTCAACAAACAAAACAAAACAAGGATACATCTTTCAACAAAAACAGGGATGCTTTCTTCTTTCAACAGCACAAAATTTGAGGAAGTAATTCATAAACAGATACTAGAAATTAGTCAATACATGTTTTAGAGAATGTTATGTTTAAGCAACTTTCTCATTTTCTAGCAATACTGAATGAAATCAAAGCAAACAATATTTTGGCTTTTTTACAAACAAAAAGATATGTGAAATTTTAATCAGAGTATAGCCTTTATAGACAGCAGGTATGTGGGTCTTAAGCTTTCTTTCCACAGTGGCAAAAGCCCACAATACTAGATGAAAACTTGCTTCTCTCATTTCACAGAACACATTCCTGTAAGTGCAAAGCATGTGCATCTGTATGCAATATGTTTTATTCAAGACAAATGTAAGTCATCTAACCTTGCCTGTGAGTTTGCCAGTGAATGCCCTAGACTTACTAATATACTATTATTTTATGTATGTGAAACTATGAACACCAGATGGGAGGAGATGCAATAAAAAACCTGCTCTGAGATCAGCCCTAGCACCTCACTTTTCAAGGCTGCATCAAGCAATTTACTCGAATTAGCATAAATTCAAAATATACTTTCCCTCCTCAACGTTTTAAGAGCCCCTTTCCTTCCTCCTGCTTCCATTTTCCTCAACCAAATAATCCCTTTTACAGCTTACCTAAGACTCAGACTGAAAACAGTATTTCAGGGCTGACTTTCCATCTGTTTCACCACAACAAACCACCGGAATTTGACACTGAAACACCTTTTGGATATTGCTTTAAGCAGGCAAAGATGATTCTTTGCCTTGCCTTCTCAATGAAAAGGATAGTGATCAGAAATTCCCTTCCTTTCATTTTTAAAGGTTTTGAAAGTGCATGACTTTAGAGATCTTTGAAATGCACTAGTCCACTACAGAGACTGCAATCTTTCCTTCTTTTCATCCTGTGGATGCTTTTGTTTAAACAAGTCACACAAAATATCTGATTATATCTTCTATTATTTTGCCATATTAAATAACTTATTTGCACTATTTACTTGCTTTCTAATCAATTTCTGTATTATAAAGATGAAAATCACTACACCAGTATGAGTACAGTATGTACTCATTCCTGGCAAAGGAAAAATGCAAGACAGACTACGTGATGAATGTACTGAAAAGATCATTTTCCAGCTGCCTTTGCAAAAAATGCATAAAAGTGCAAGACAACTGAGGTTTGTTGAAATAAAATGAAAAAAAAATCACCACAGACAACCTAATTAAGAACATGAACATGAAGATAATTGTTCAACACTTCACTGAGTTTTACCAGCAAAAATATATTACTTACTGCAGTAGCTCGAGACACTTCTCGACAGGTGCTAAGTAGTCCATTCTGTAAGTCATCTCTCTGTAAGACTACATTTTGTATGGCTGCTGGGTTATCTGCATTCATTTCTATCTCTTGACTTGCTGATAGCAAAGCTTGTTCAAGCGTGTACTATTATAATAAAAAGAATTATTTTTAATGTTCTGCATCATTGGGCTGATTTTCATTTTATTTCAGTTATCAGTGTTCTGATAATAAGCATGTAAAATAACATCCACTTTAGGTAATAAATATAATTGTCCTACTTTCTCCTTGTGTAGCTGTTGAAGCTTCTCTTCCAGTGCTTGTACAACTTTATCTTGTTCACATAAGCGGCTAAGCTTAGCCTAGTATGTAACATAAAACAATTGCAATTAGGGGCTTATTTTTATCATAATCTATAACCAAAATACAACTTGATCAAAGCATTAAAAAGAGACTACATAAAATGTTTTTACCACAAAATATGGATTCTATAATTCTGAAGACATCAGCGTTGCCTTTTTCGATTAACCTTAAGAAGCTATCTTAAGAGTCTGTGAAATAACAGTTACAAATAGCTCAACTCAAAAGCTGTAACTTGCATCTAAATCTTCTAACTTATATCTAAATCACAGCTAAATCTTTACAACTTAATAATCGGTAATGAAACATCGTTTTACTCTACCTATCACTCTTCATTACTGTAAGGAATATTGCATATTTTCATAGTCTTTCCTATCATTCACTTCAGGTGGTAGTTTTTGAGAATTATTTACTAATATTAACCATATTTCGCTACCTCACTTTTGTTAAGGCCCCTTGGGGGATCAAACAATTTTTTTTGATTTGTAGTGCCATTGAACTTTCATTAACTACTCCAAAGACTTTCAGTTTAAGCATCATGAGCTGTTATTGATGGTTAAAACACAGACTTCTCTGAATATCTGATGTCTGTGTGTTTCAGATTTACAGTAGCTTCCATGACAAAGACATTTTCTATTTTTTCTGTGTTTCAGGATAACGGAAAAATTCATGTTGGAAGGGACCTCAGGAAGCCTCTAGTCCAATTTTCTGCTCAAAGCAGGCTCAGATCAGGTTACTCAGGGCTTTTATCCAGTATGTTCTTGAAAATCCCCAAGGAGGAACACTGCACAACTGCTCTGATTTTTAATTCTTATTTCATAGGATCCTTAAATACATCTTAATATCTATCCAATAAGAGTCTTCCACTGAGACAAATTTTAGAGCATGTTTCCTGTGTTAGTGCTAAGTTTTAATGTTTAATCAGACACGAGTATCCAGGATATGATAATTCTCACATTTCCATTAATTAAACAATCTATTTTACTGTTAAAACYTTTTACGTATGGCTCTGATGACAAAATTCAGAGACACTGACATGATTCACAGCAATGCCATGAGGAGTACTGACACACAAAAACTGTTGGGGGGGGGAGGAAAGATGAAGCCAACACAATGCATCTGACAAATCTTTTCCATTCTGATAGCTACTAGAGGGTAAGTAAAACTCCTCAAAAAGACTGTCAAGGCAAGCCTAATTTGTGCATCCTATAAACAGCATCTAAGTGCCCCCGAAACAGCCTTTCATGTAATGTTGATTTAAATATATTTTGGCCTTTCCCATGGGTCATACATTTCTCTTCTGATTTGGTGATGTAACCTGCCACAGAGTACTATGACCAAAATATTTACAGAACAAATGAAAGAAAGAAATCTCAAAGCACTAGCAAGGGAAAATGGCTTTAATTTAAAGAGTTATCAAGTGTCCTGCAGAAGAAACCTGAGATGTCTAATGTTAGCCCTACTGATGCATGGAATCACTGTGGTCTTACACAGGTTCTCACAGCCTTGTTATGAATTTGCACCTATTTTTTGCTTGACTGATGAAATATCAAATCTTTCTCCCAGTGATATTCATTACTGCTTGTGTAAATTTAAAATGCAATAATTTATTTTTTCTTTAGTAAGTTAATCATAAGTGAGTAAGTAAATCAAAGGAATGCAAGATTTTTTTTTACACAGTATTTCATGCAAAATACGAAAARTAGAGTCTTAACCATTCAATTCTGCTAAAAATCATTTAAGATTGTGTACATAACAGAGTAGATGGGATATACTCATGCTACATTTCATGTCCTATAATACACTTCTCAACAATTGTTCTATCACCTCCTTTTGTCATACAGAATCTAAAGCAGTTCTGTTTATGATTTATCATTTTGAGGCATTTAAGAAAATAATTTTTGGATCTCTGTATAAAGTTTCCTCAGCAAGGCAATCCTGGATAAATGATGCACACAGTTTTGGGTTTTTATATATATAATCAGTAATATATGTCAAAATAAAATCTTATGTGCCTCAATTCTACCATGCAATTTCTATTAGTAACCTCCTATATGAAGTATGCTTCAAACCCAAAAGTCAAGGGAGGAAACTATTGTAAAAAAATAAAAAGTACCAACATTTCTAAGGAAAAAAAATATAAATACTTACATCAATATCCAGCTCTTCAGTTCTATATTTGTATAGTGTACCCCTACATTCTTCTTGTGTTAACTATAGGGAAGAATAATATTGCCATAAAACAACTTAATTGGAATATGAAAATGAAACTGCTGTACAGCTTAAGTTTTAATATAGCAAATCAGTTTTTGCTTGAATCTTCATTCAAGCAAAATGACAGACATCACACTGAAAAATATACTTTCAGTCAAAATATAATATGAAGATAACTAAATGGAATGTCAAACAGATTGCCAGTAAAAAGTTGTATCAATGAAATCTTAACATAGTCTGGCTATGTTTCTGTACCAAACCACAGTTTCATAAATATAATTTAAAGTATAATTTATTTTGTGATAACTCAGATATGGATTATGTAGTAGATGAAATTGCAACTGGAGTACACCTGAACACACTGTTACACATCACTATATATATTTTTGTATGTGCATTCTAAGTATAGGGACTCATTCTACTTGGAATCAATTATTCTGGGTTCCACTAACATCAAACGCATTTACAAGGAGAGTATTTTGATGCGAGTCTGAAATCAGAGCAGAATGACTTAAGTATACAGAATGTGTGTAAAATGTATCATTACGTATATATACACCCAAAAAATACCTTAAATTTTTAAGCCAAATACCTTAATTTTTTTTTTTATATGGATCCCCTTCTTCCCCAGAATTCAGAGTACTATTAACTGCCGTAAGTGGAAGTCCTTCTGTTTCTTCCTTTGAAYCTAGGCAAACTTGCCTGCTCATCCTAGTCTGCATGTAAGGTATCCTCAAACTACTTGCATAAGGCTCCTCACATTAAGTTCTTATCTCTTTAAGGCTCTGGGCTGACCAGTAGCAAAATTTAATAATTTAAATACAAAAAAAGATAGCTACTGATTTTAGAATAAGAATTGTCCTATACAAAAAGTAATTACGTAACACTATCAAGCTTCATATTATAATTAAAAACATATGTACWATGAGTCCCAGAATACATGCTTTGTTATTATATGTACGTCATTAATAAGGTCATCGTGGCTTAACAGTGCAAGAAACGACTATAAAACACAAGTCCATATTAAAGTACACTTATAAATAAAATGACTAGGGAAGGGTTAATCAGACAGGCATTCCAAACATACAATAAATCTTCAACACACTTATGTGTTTCATTTCAAGACATTATGTCTACATACTTCATGCAAATGCACCTGGTGACAATTTAAAAGTATGTATAGTGTATTAAAACCACACAGTAACTTTCTTTGAAATGGACACTTAATGGAAATGAGTGTCAAAATATGAAAAAAGCCACAGCACTTTTGCACCTCATGAATGTCATAAATGTTATGTTTAAGATATCTATTTAATCCCCTCCTATTGTAGACATGTGCTTTATAACTGTTGATTTTATCTTAATGAGAGGAAAAAATGAAGAATGGAAATATTTTTTAAAGAAAGACTCATAAACATGGCCAATATAAATCTAGGCCAAATATCTTTTGCTTATAGAGAAAAATGATGTATATCTATATATACACACACACACACACAATGCACAGAAATATAATGTATATATATTTCACAGAAGACAGATTTTACAAGAGAAAGATTATCCACCATTAGATAAATGCATTTTTCCAAGGCACTCTTCAACATTTTATATGACATGCCTGGTGGGGGGTGGGGAAGAAAAAAAAAGGAAAAGAAAAGAAAAAAGTAATGATTTTTTTTTCAAGCCAGTAGCTTTTAAAAAACGTGAGCTATTTCTTTTTTCAGCAGCTCAATCTCAATTATAGCTAAGCTTAAAACAGCTTGCCAATTCAGCATCCATATCTTTCCCTACCTTCTAAAAGAAAATATTCAGAGAACCAGAACACATTTTCAAAGAATACTTTACATGTGCTAACTCTTCTCACTAAAACCCTATCATGTTTTTAAAATTGCTGCCATTTTCTTCCTTTTATCACTATTACTAGTTTACCACAGTAGGCACTGCTAGAGAGCCACTTCCATTTCAAYATTTTTACTGTAACATTTTACACACACCTAACACAAAAACTCTAAAATTATATGAAGCACAATCTATCTCTGACAAAGCAGCAGCTTCTCTTTGCACAGCACATCTAGAAAWCAGCTTAAGGCAAAAAGTGTTGCATGCTATCATATTCTATCGGAATTACACAAGGAATTGCAGTAGACAAAACGCAATTACACATTACGAGCGAGGTTAACAACCTAGGAAACGCACTGCAAGTGCTCCAACGATGAAGTCTGAGAGCTATTTTGTGTCACATTCAACAAAAACCTCCTTCACTGAATCGTTCCTACAAATACTTTGCCAGGYCAATAATTTCGGAGAAAGAGTGCCACCTACTGAACCATACGCACRACTTGCTACAGCCTTCTACAGCTTTCCTTCACATTTTCCTACTCAAATACAAAAAAGGCCATTTCTGCTAACATGGCGAAATACACTGTAAAGCTGTAAAAAGATAAGTAGCAACTTCTGTACCCCAAAACAGAACTTACCATTTTTAAAAGGCAAATTGCACAGAGTTGTATCAAACTTTTATCTTACTTGTGAAAAGATAAAGTGGCCTGAATTCAGTCTCCATTATATGTTGGAAATAATTTCTATTAATACGCCAACTCCTATAAAGATTAAAATACCCATTTTCATGTTCTATGGATCCTCCTTGCACAGGTGCATACACAACAGGGTTTAACAATTTATATTGTTATATTTAATTTCCTAGAAAAGTAGGTGTCATATAGTCCCACCAATAGATGCACCATCTCTTTCAATATCAGACTAATCACAGAAGTGTATAATCCCACCACAGTGGACACTGTCCTTAGAGGGAAGTTTCTTCTCAAATAAAGAAGGCAAATCTTTCTCGAGACACACGGGGTTAAATCTACTAATGTATACATTATTAAAGATCTGTAAATGAAAAGATCATTTCATCATTTTATATGTCTTTTTCAGATCCCCACTAACCATTTTGATTCAATAAATATAATACGGCAGGAAGTTTCACAGCCTAAGAGCACACTGAGCACCTCTCTACAAGATTCTTGCACAAAGCAAATTAAAACAGGACTRTATAGAACATTTGTGGGGAGCATGAGGTTAAAGTCAGGTGCCCAAAAGGCTTTTTTGTTTTAAAGGACCTTTTACTACCAGGAAGCAGTGCAAATGAGCATTTATCCCACAGTAAGCAATTGCTTAGAAGAATTACAAGATTTTTTTTTAATTTAGCTGACTCAGTACAGAGCCCCAAAAGAAGGAACATTTCAAATCTTCAGACATGCTAATTGCATTTTGCATAATGCAACACATTTTAAATTTCAACTATAAACAGAAATACAAGATTTTTAGCTCAAATACCAAAATCTCATGCATTCATAAACAAAATCTGAAAAATATTTCTGCCTAAAAAATCTCAAAATCTAACATGTGTAGACAATTTAAACATATGTATTTGGTTTAAAAAAATTGTCAGAGAGAAAAAAAAGGAACATTTTTATATCATGTTTTTTTATGTATTAAAAACAAAGACCCAATTAAAAACATAAATGTTACTTTTTTTCACTCAGACTTTCATTTCCCTCCATTTAGTAAACCCACTCACATGTAGGAGGGACTAAGAATGATTTAAAGTTTTTGAATCAACAAATCCCCTTTCAAGAAAAAAGATTAACACTCCTCACCCAGCATTATAAAGAAACAAAATAATCAAACTCAAATTAGAGAAGGGTTCAGGCTGCAAAAAGCCAGTCTATATTTTTGTCTGTACACTGATTCTGTACATACAGAATCAATGACCCAGCTCATGTCTATATATTTACAACAGTCTGTAGAACAGACTGATACAAGTTGAAGTGATTTAAATTTTTTAACACTGTGATTACTTAAAAATCACACAAAAATAAACAACAGATTTTAAATAGTAAACTTTATTTTACAAAAGAAGTGTCAATCATTACAAACAAACAAGACATTTAAATTTCTAATAAAATACGAGGTTTACACTGAGTTTTTTTGGCTAACTATGATGCTACTTAGATTACTGCACAAATTCAAAGAAGAAAACAAGTTCTTGCTTTCCCTCTTTTAACTCTAAATGAGTTAAGTTTTAACACTGAGCTGAATAAACTGAAGCAAGGAAAAATCCTTTTTGTTCCTGCAGAAATGGTTATGGTCATCAAAAACTAGTTTATCCAGACACCAAAACAACTTTCAAGTGCTTACATAGACACTTTTCCCAATTCAGATGTTTAAATTTCTTTAAAATGCCGAAGAGGAGTGCTAAAAAAAAATCATTTGACCCAAGTAATAAATTATATAGTGTTTAAATTTTTAAGTAAGTTGCCACGATTTTCAACAGGTTAATTTTGCACTAGAAGAATTTAGAAGTCAATTTAAGCAGCAAACTCTGAGTGTATTTTTATCCTTCCTGGAAGTCAGTTAAYAAAATATTCCTAACAGGGAATTTAAGCTGTGAAATCATAAGGTCTTGCTATTCTCCGATTTATGCAATACAGGCTGCCTTCTACACAAACTTGCCCACGTCACAAAAATTCTGACCTGGAGAGACTGCATCTCCAGTGGCAAATAGGTATTCAGTCTTTGTGACCCTTTGAGTTCACCGTTTCTCTCATGTATGTTAAGAAAGGTGCTAATTCAGCATCAAAGATGAAGCAATGGGTATGCCTACAAGCTAAAAGCAGTGCTGTGTAGAGACACCTCAGCTGGCACCATAGCTTCATCAAGACAAAACTCAGATTTACTGGTACCCCTAACTAACTGGTAGACTAGCCCTGGCACAGCTATACCCAAATGCATCTAGAAAAACATTAAATCTGAGCTAGTTTACTCTGACACACCCAAAGCTGTTCATTGTACATATGTTAAGACTTGCTTGTCGTATAGAGTCAGATGTAGAAAAMCAATTTACTTTTAAAACTATTTACAACAGCTAGACATCTTWAAAAAAAAAMCCAAACAATAGCAACAACAATCTTCACTTAGGGTTTGAGGGCACCTTAACTTCTCCCATTCCACACCCAAATAGTGCCTCCAGGTTCCACGTGCAAAAAGAAAGCGTTAATATAACAGCACAAATCGGATKCTTCTGAACTAAGAAGTGACTGTATGCCACTGTTTCAGCAAAGTCTCTTGCAACCCATCTCCTTGGGAAAGTAGAAATGCCTGTTGTGACTTTTCTGGGTAGCAAGAAAATCTACAATGCAGAGTTGATTTTCAACACAGTAAAACATGAAATTAATTTGCAGCAATTTTTGGAGAGACATCAAAGCATTAATCCCTAGTCGATGATTATTTTATAGGATAGAATGTCTTATTTTCTTGTAACTATACATCTTTATTTATTGGTTCATAAGGTCATTACTCCAAGCTGAAAGAAACAGGCCAGATATTCTCTTCTGACTGTCAGACAGACTTGCACACCTCATCAGCTGCAAAATAACAAATTAAGTAACACGACCACCTTTATTGCAGTTATGGCTAGAAACTTCATAAACATTTTCTAACGTGGCAGGAACTATTCAGCTCAGCTCCCATATCCCCAAGRCACTGCACTGCCAACTAGTATGTATTGGCCATGCTCATAAGTTAACACAGGTCTCAACTTGCAGACAATATTTCCATTCACATTTCCAGTTCTTCTGTCTTACCATTTGCAACCATCACAAGATACTCTGTACATGTGCATTGTTATGTGCATTGTTAAGTCTGCTGTGACTTTATTGAGTCTGCTGTGACTTTATTAACAGACACTGCCTTTTGGATTTACAGTTCCCAGATCAAAGTTATTTTGATCCTTTCTTTCTTCAGTGGCTAAAAGACTTGGCAGGTGCAAAGAAAAACTTGTAAATCCACTTCCTAGAATGAAACAAAATTGCCAGAAATGACCAGGTCAACACCACTCACATGCTTTTGTAGTCGTCAAAATAAAGAAGCATTTTTGAACACTACTTGCATAGAGTCATGCTACGACAAATGTTGGAAGCTCATTGGAAGTTTCATGAATTTACTGGACACCTGCATAAAACATCAGCTAATTAAATAGTCTAGACAGAAAAAGTTATTCAAAAGGGTACACTTAATACTSAACAACAAAAATGCAGCAAAAGCCATGCTAACGATATTGCAGCATTTTATAAAGCATGGATGACTTGTGGTTTTCCAAAGCAAATAAGAGAAACACCAATGTTATGAATAAATCTGAGGAACAACCAAAACTGTCACTAAGGAAAATTTTCGCAGATGATAAAGCAATTTCATTCACTATCCAAGACCTTACTTGATGGTACAGTTGCGGTCTTAGCGCCGAGTTCTCAATCATAGTGTGAACCATGGTGATTAAAGGTTCATTCTCTTTCATCTATTTCAAATCAGGAGGAGCATACAGCAAACATCAGTTTACAGCATGGCTAGATTTGAAAGACGACACTGTAAATATAGCCTCTACTTTAATTTTTTCTAATAATGCAGTAGATTACATTTTATCCCATGCTTTTTATAGATTCCATTATTCAGTAATATCAAACACATGAAAACTTTAATAACGTCAAATAGATGTAGCAAAAACRCACAAAAATATTTAAAACCAACAGAATGCTCACTGAACAAGCCTATCCCTTTTTAAAAATAGGAATGCTTAGAGTAAGTCTAGCTTTACAAGACTTTAAAAAGAAAAGCAGTATAGGAAATATGCAATAGGGAACACTTCAACCTTTATCAGAAAGCCTTTTAAAGTACAGATTTAATGCCTCAATGTATATCAAGGATATAAGCATTCACAGCCTCTAGATATTGAAGCCAGGATTACGCATATGTTCCTGTATTACAAAATGCCTTTGTATACTGTATTGTTTTATACACTTAGGAACTTTGAATCATTAGTCACCGTAGTTAACCTCCCATCCCATCCCCCAGACTATTGCAAAACTATTTGGTTTACATTTCCAAGCAGGTCAGATATTTTCTATCATGATTTACTTTTATTGCCATGTGTGCAGATATTATAAACAGGTCCTTTGATCATTACAGTAAAAACTGCATACATTTGGCATTTCAAAAATAAAAAAGCTTGGCACACAGAGAAAATGGTCTGAGAGTCTTCCGTAATAGAGGACAAGGAATACTCAGAAAAATTTAGGAGTCTACAGAAGTATTATGCTGTACAGAGCTGGAATAATATCTGTAAAAACTTTTAACCAATCCAGTTTTTGGATGCCCCCCCTCCTCAAGCATTTTTTCAAAAGGCAAAAGCAGTATCTTCCAAGTTTTTTTTTTTTTTTTGTTGTTGAAATGAACTTCCAAAAAAAAAGAGAAAAATATAAAAAAAGGAAATTATTCCCTGGAAAAAAAAAAAAAAAAAAAAAAAAAAAAAAAAAAGACAACTCATTTAATGCACAGTCCCCAGCCCTCTCTTTTTCTTTTTTTTTGGGGGAAACTTTAAGGAAAAACTCCAGCTCTTTGACCTCTTCAGCAATACCAGTTTCAAATATGGTTACACAGGAAGACAGCATTGTGAATACCTATGATCTTTCATTCTAGCCATATGCACATACATAGCAATTATGAATTTGCATGCAAGGTTTTGTTTCATAGATTGAAATACTACAGAAAATCTGAGTTTTTAATGCCTTCTGGAATTTCTTGCCCATCCCCTTTTTTAAAATCCTAACTTGTATGTTTGGAAAAAAGTATTTTATTTCCTGAACAAGAAACATGTTGGTTTTTGCCGTTGTAGATGTAGCACTTTTGTTGTTGTTGTTATTTTTAAATATGGAGAAGTATGAGCAGCTGCTAAGTTAATTTTCTGAGAGAAAGGATATATATATATATATATATATATATATATATATATTTAAAAAGGTAACTTTACAATAACGTTTATGTCCCCACCCCTCCACAAAACCCAAGTTTCCTATTCCCCATTCTCTACAATACCATATAAACAGAAAACTAGAACTGATAGAAGAAGCTATTCTCCCTTTACATTAAATTTGGTCCTAAAGGGAAAAAAAAGAGTGATATCAAAAGATATATACCTGATCAACAATAAAGATCCAAAGATCACACTACAGCCAACAGAGATTTTTATAAAATAAAAATAACTCTGAGGCTGAAATAGCTAATTAGATGAACACTGGTTGATAAGCTTTTTTTTTTTTTTTTTTTTAATAAAACAGTTTTTCAGATCTTTCTGACTTAGAACAATGCTAAAACTGATTTCTGTGAAACTGTTCACAGATTGTTTTTATCCAGACTAGAAAGAAGGCAAACTGCATTCTCTCAAGAAATGTTCTGAAATAAGTTTTTGWCCTCCAGCCAGATCCAACTTTGACGTACAGGACTTTTGGGACTTTCTCCAGCACTTCCATCACTGGCTCTTAACCATGCTTATTTAACACTGTCTGCAAATGCTGGCTATTTCTACCAGAGTTCCAGTTCCTTCAGCCCTTATGAGGCAAAGGCTGAGAAACAGATTATTGATAAAGCAATTCCAACCAAAGAGTCATTGCAACAATCAAAAATATCAAGTTCTGCACCCAAAGGAGATCAACATTTCCAAATACTGCCCAACTTCTAACTATTTGCTGTGGAGAGAGTACATATCTGTCCCYAGACCTTTTGTTAACTGAAGCTAGAGCACCCGCAAGGTGGTGCATCCTGAAGAGGTGGCAGATTAAAACAGAGCTATGCTGGATACAACAGCAGATCCCATGTTCTAAGCTTAAAGGAACAKCTAAGTTTGTGCTCTTAAATCATTACCACAGGACTGTGCCCCAAACTGAAGGTGGATGCTATTCACACTGACATGACCTGTTCTACTAGTTTGAGGACGAATATTTACTTGTTCCATAGCACAGAAATATGCCTTGATTTTCTCTCACTTCAGAAAATCCAGTATTTATTTTTCAGATAGGATTTAAAAGGTTTTCTTTATTGTGCAGCCATCTATGATATAACACTAATGATAATACCTTCACAGTGTATCTCTAATTAAAACAGTTACAAAAATCTCTGCAAATTAGAATTACTCTCTACATGTAAGCAAATTGAAGTTTGCACTGCCTAATGCCACAAAGTAACATAGCAATAAAACCAAATAAAATCCATCTGTCTTGGTGTATATCACTTGCTACTTCTAGTAAATAACTGTTTTCTCCCTAAAAGTTAATTTCTGGCTTGCCTTTTATCTTTATTGATATAGTATATAAAAGCATTTTCCATTTGGAAACAATGAAAAAAGGATCTTCTCAACATATGATGTATAYGAACAGCTACATTATTTATGAGCTAGCATTTGTGTATATTGCGTTTTGTACCATAAAGCCAAGCTATTGAGAATTTTTTCTTCTTACATTTTCCTGAATTCTTGTCTATGTTTGGTTACATCCTATACAGGTGACATTTCAGCACGTACTGCTCTAGCGGCAATGATCAGCTGGAGCAGCGGCGCCCTACCAGGGGACTCGACCTCACTGATGAGATAAGACCGTGTGTCATGGATGGCATAAGGCTGAGCTCAGATTGGCAGTTTTATTCATTTCCTCACAGCTTCCTGAAGGCATAAGCAGTGGCAACAGCACCAGGTCAAGCTTTTTTTTTTGCCTTTTCTCTGCCCAAAACAATGAAGGAAAAAGCACTTTTCCTCCTTCCTTCCTGCCTTCTGTTTACAGCAATACTGTGCCTCCAGCACAGTCTTTTCTCACCCACGGGGCCCCAGCTCTTGAGCCTCTCTCCTTTCTCCGATGAAGCAAAAACAATAAAAAAAAAAAAAAAGAAAGAAAAAGAAAAAAAAAAGAAAGGAAAAGGGGAGCAGAAAGAACAGCAGTGATGGCTGGACAACTCCCTCTATCTTTTCTAAATAACCTGACAATTCAAGAAAAAGTAACGTCCCATGTTGCTAATACAGGATTTTAGGCTGAGGTACAAGAAATCATATGTAACATAGAATATCTGGCAACTCCATCCAAGCCCCTATTCCAGCCTCCTCCATTTTACTACCTTTTCCCAGAACCACCTTCAACATCTCAGAAAGAGGGTGGTGAAAAGGAGAACACATGACTAAAATAACAGAAAATATGGACCCCAGCTGTGGGGTCTTTATTCCTTTTTTTGGATGACAGCTTGTTCAAGCTCTGCTTATTTTTATGTACCCTCTAAAAACTTAGAGAAACTACAGAGTAAAAGCACTAGCAGAAGTGGAAACATGAACACTTCTATCTAATCCCTAAACCATTCACATAAACAGCCATAAAAAAGACCAAAAATTCAGTAGAGCTTATACTATGAACAACCAACCTGTGAAATAGTATCACTATGACAACAAGCAYGTAGAATCTTACAAAAATAGCTTGAGCTTAGTAGGAAAGGAGTTTTTAGTCACAAGCGAAAGTCTACCATCAACATAAAATTGAGAGGGTTGCTCAAAGACCAGTTTTCTGGAATTCTCTCCAGTATCAGTACACAGACATTCAAGTAGGACCTCTTGCCACGCCTTTACTTACAATGGAGAAAAAACCCAATCTGCTGAAATCTAGCTTTTATTTGAAAAACTTACATTCCTACTTCTGGTTATTTTTATTGTAAYTATTGGGTGCAAATACTTTCAAAAAGTATAGTGAGGAGGTGGGTGGCTTGGATCTAGTAGTACATAAGTGATCCCTAAAAATTTTTAAAACGCAGAAGATGAGGATTATACTTAATGCACGCTCAAGTAAGTTWGCARATGATACAAAACCAGGAGGAGTGGCTGATATACCAGCTGGTTGCATTGCCATTGAGAGAAAGCTGCTCAGGCTGGAGAAATGGGCTGAACAGGATCCTCATGAAAGTCAGCAAAGGGAAATGCCGAGTCCTGCACCTGGAGAAGAATAATGCCACACACCAGTACGGGCTGGAGGCTGACCTGCTGAAAAGCAGCTCTGCAGATGAGGACCTGGGTGGACATGTTGACCACCATGGCATCCTGGGCCACATTAGGTAGAGCACTGCCAGCAGGTCGAGGAAGGTGATCCTTCCACTCTGCTCGGAACTGGTGAGGCCATATCTAGAGTGCTGGGTTCAGCGCTGCGCTTCACAGTATGAGAGACACATGGACCCACCAGAGTAAGTTCAGYGAGGGGCTACTAAAATGATTAAGGAACTGGAGCATCTGAGGAGAGGTTGAGAGAGCTGAGACTCTTCAGCCTGGTGAAGGGAAGGCTCAGGGAGGACCTTACCAATTTATATAAGTATCTGATGGGACAGTATAAAGAGGATGGAGCCAGACACTTCTCAGTGGTGCCCACTGACAAGAGGCAACAGGCACAAACTGAAAGACAGGAAGTTCCACCTGAACATAAGGGAACACTTCCTAACTGTGAGGATGAACTCTAGAACAGAGGTTGCCCAATGAGGTTGTGAAGTCTCCATCCTAGGAAATACTTAAAACACTCCTGGATATGATCCTGGGCAGCCTACTCTAGCTGACTCTGCTGGTGTAGGGGAGGTTGGATCAAATGATCTCTATAGGTGCCTTCCAGTCCCAACTGTTCTGCAAGTCTGTCATTCTATACTTGTCCTCCTAACATGCCCCATGCGGGCAAACAAATCGTCATTGCCTGGGGTTGCTACTCATTTCCAAAAAGCCACTTTCTGAAAGGCAAGCAAATCTCCCTCCAGTATCTCAGAAACAGGAGCCAGAGTGATTCAAACCTCTCTTCAAAAGAAAAAAAAAATGTTGGACAAAAATTCTTTCAGCTATAAGACTCRAAAGAAAGTATATGGCTAGAGATGAGTGTGTCAGTCTCTTCAATCTCTTTTGCCCTATCTCTGAACTTTAACWGCAGCAACAATTCTGAAAGCATAATAAAAATCTCTGAAAGCGTAATATAAGAATTTAGGAGCATCTCAGAGAAAATAAATGTACAAAAAAGTGTAATTTAAAAAAGGCTATGGTATATTCCTTAGACTTGCTGAAAAGCCCATCTGACTAGTAGAGAACACCTTACTGCAACAATATATATCTTATTCTCTCTACACATGAGCTTTTGCCTGTCTGAAAATTCTTCTGTGCAACCGTGGTAAAAACATATTAGTTATTGTTACGTATAGTACTGAATTCTTTGTGATCAAAAAGGCAAGGGTTAAAATTAACAGGAGAGGAGTTCTACCACATGCTCTAGGTAAAGAGGTTTTCAAAACTATTTTCAGAGATTTTATATGAATCAAGAGTAGAAATACTTAATTTAAGTATACTGGGCATTTAAAACTCAACAAGGGTAAGTGATTATGCAGGTTGATCAGAGATGCTTATAACAAAAGAGGCATGGCCTCAGTTAGCCTAGAAGAAACTTGCAATTTTTTCTTCCTAAAATAAATGAAAATTGCTAATTGACAAACTAATAAAGAGAAATCAATGAGATAACCACCCCTAGAAGCAGTGGTACTCAAAGCAAATTAAAGACTCTTGAGGCATTCATTTAATATAGTTGACAGTTCTATAATAAAACAGAGAGGGRAAAAAAAAGGTCAGACAAACTGGGACAAATATTCCAATATTCTTTTCCATGTTTTTATATTTAAGGTAATATATTTTAGATAATGATTTATTTCTGTAAAAACTGTAGTGATTTCTTGCAGCTTTGGTAGAGGTGATTATGACAGGTTCACAAGATTTGGGCACTTTCCTAAATTAGTATAAGTTGTTATATCTTGCATTATTATATATTTATTTATGTGAATATGTAAAAATACATATTATTATATGTAAAAAAAATTAGATTTATAAATTTTATCCGATGCAAGAAAAGAGAAAATCCTTTTTACTACTTCACACATTATATAAAGCCATTCCCTCTATTTAATCCTGTATATTACACTGACAAGCTTGGCTGATCAAGCAACAGTATGCTACATAGTTTAAAATGTCATGCAGACAGTTGTTGCCCCCTCAGCAATAAATTACGTTGTTGAAGACAGAATTATTCCCCCATTCCAAAACATTATAAAAAGAAAACTGTTGATTCAGATTGAGTATTTTGGCCWAAAATAAAGATTAGGAAGACACATTTTTTCCTATTGTTTTTGAACCTCCTGCAATCCATTAAAGACAGAGTTGTTTAGGAATATATCACTATCTAACTGGACTGGTCACAATTTACACCTTGCTTCCAAGTGACCATAGAACRATAGTCACTGATACCAAGACCTTTTCACTTTTAAAAAATTTTAATTTACTGAAATCTTGCCTACCACAGTAATATATGGGCCATAGAAGTTCTAAAAATTAGGAACTTTGAGTGTAATGCTGGAAAATTTCATTAAGACAGTATTTCAAAAAGCTTTACAAGTTTTCATAGTAGTAACTAACACATACCTAGCTGTTGCTATTTCTTCTAAGCACTTATGATTGTCTTTTGTATGTGCTATCAAAAATTTCCCCTTTAAAACTTCTCTCATACGACTTGCTAATAAGTCCCATTTGATCGTGCAACAAAGCCATAAAAAGCTGAATGTGATARCATAATTATTCCCTTGGCAACAAAATTACACTGTAAAAGACAGAATTATAGCCTAACTCTGAAAATCAGCAGAAGTTACGAAGAAGTAAAATCTAAATATTTAACAAACAACTGAGTGAATGGGAAAAAAGTAATTAGCTATGCTATGAATTGTTTAAAATATTTTTTCATGTTTGTTCTCCCTTTCATTTTATGCCCTGTAGAAATATTTAACTCTTCTTCATGCAGAACGCTGACGCAATCAGAAGTACCAGTTTCTATAAATTGCATGTGTGTTATATGAATTTTGAAATATGCTCTGATGTTGGTTAAAGATTAAAAAATGCTACAGAAATTGTACTTAGCTTTACTATAGGAAAATACGAAGAACAAAAATTAATTGGAGAATTGCTGCTGTATTCTGACAGAAATTTTAAGTTCGGTTTGTTTTCCATTACACGTCAAATTTGCAACAGATTAAGATATTTTATGCTACTTAAAAAGATCACATATTAAATATCCRAATTCATATCAAAAGCACTGAAAATCCCTCTCCCCCAAATATTTCCAGCTTGAAAGAAGCAAGCAAAATGCATTAAGAGACATAAATAAGAAAGTTGCAAATCCCACCTGATGATCCAAATATATGGCATTCCTTTGAAGRTGATGTGAAAGAATCTCATTCTAGCAGGCAGCAGTCAGAAGGAAAAAGGAGAGGGACAGAAGGTGCAGAATGCATGAAAAGAGTTTTAAAAGAYGTAAACTAGATACTGATGTTTCAGTTTCACTTAGAAATATAATTCTACTTTCCTCTACTTTTTCTTTGTGAAYTTCTAACACGTTTTGACCCCGAAACAGAAATGATGAAAGTTTGCCATGAATCATATATACTATTACTTTAGATTCTGTTTTTACACATAAAATACAGTATATTTTTACGCATGGAATTTCTATGCATGACTACACAAACAACTATGAACCTTTTGATAAATCTGTGTTTCAATCACGTCCTAATTTTTACCCACAGATTACAAATAAAATTTTATCTGATGTGAGATCATAAAGAGTTAAGCTTATTAGCTACCACCACTACTACTGCTTACAGCAAAAACAGGTTAAGAGCCTGTAACTATACTTAAAGCTTAAGTGCGATTCATTTTAAAGTGATGCTACCTTTCTGAGTTAAAAACTCAAAGGGTTAATAGCAGAACATCACACACAGGMGACAAGGTGTTCTATCCACACCCACAGAGTCAGAGCATTTCACACTAATGGTACAATGCAAACTTTGATTAATGAATGACTAAGTTAGTGAGAATGTACATGACACACATTGCTTTATAGCTGACCTTTGGGCTGCTGGCCTCAAGTTTTAGCTGCATGAGCTGTGCTAGTGTGTGTTCCCGGATACTACTCAGTTCAGCTTGCTGCCGTCTCAGCTTTATTAGCAGCAGCGTGAGCTCCTCTGGCTGAAGGAGTGCAGTGTGAGAAGCCAAAGAGTGGAAAAAAGGTTAATTGGTATCCTAAACAACACTTGATTAAAATAAGAGTTCTTAACATCTTTCTCATGGTACAGAACCGTTTATACTGATATACCAAAAGATGTACTGTTTCTCCCCAAATTATCATGTTCAAATATATAACAAAGCATTAAGTTTTAACGGCTCAAAACACATGATACTGCAAATGCCGTAAAGATTGGAATATTCTGCATAAGGGGCGAAAGAAGTTAGGATTTTGCAGGAGAAAGAGTCTGTGCAGCCTTCAAAACAGACTTTCCTGACACACACATCAAATTGATGATATTGAGTTAAGTGATGGGAGAGATATTCCAAGTTTTAAGATATCATTTTCTCCAGCTGGACAACTATTTGCAGTTGGAAGAATTAAAAAATGTCCCCAAAGAAAATTTAGGCTTCTAAAGTAATGAAAAAACAAAACAAAAAGAAAAAACCCTGCATCACATCAAACATCTTTCATATAAGAAAATAGCAGAAGCATGACAAAAATTCTTTTCWGTCCGTCCTTCCACAGGTTTGAGGTTAATTTATGTTAGGTAGTTAATTTATGACGCACTTYTATCACTTAGAAAGATGTATAATATAGTCTTAGGAAGGGATGAAGAATGGTATTTTAAACCTATGACTATTTAAATACAAAATCACAGTTAAATGAGGATTTCCTAGGTAGTTACAYAGAGGATGGTTCGGGTCAGTTTAGAAAAATCTGTATGAGCTGTTTCTGGGGCCCACTTTGGTTAGCAGCGTTTCTAAGGACACAAAACATCGTTAACATCACAAATATTTTTGTTATGTTCCTTGCTTACTTCCGTTTCTTACACTTCTCCAGAAGTGAATCTTAAAAGAGATTAAATATTCACCCAGCATTTTAATTTACTGCCACAATTAACAAGCTCTGAGTTAAAAAAAAAAAAAAAAAAAACTCCTGCTTGTTCTCTCTCACTGTCACAGAATATCCTCGAAATGAAAAAGTAAAGAAAACTTCCAGAGAACAAAAATGTTAAATTACTGAAAAACAAATCTCAWTTTTTTGGAATAAAGAGCAAAAATATCCAAGAAGAAAAAGCATGGCACTGGCACGGTTAGAGCGTGGTGCTGCTAATGCCAAGGTCRTGGGTTCAAACCCCATATGGGGCTATGCTGAGAGTTGGACTAGATGACCTGCAGAGCTCCCYTCCAACCTTACCATTCTGTGATGATGATCTATCACGACTATTGTGAGCTTCTATCAAAGTAGCCCACAAGAGGGAGCAAGGGAGTTCTGCATAGCTTCAGCTGTTAAAACCATTTGCTTTGATGGAAAACGAATACCAAAGCCAAATTGTCTAACGGGTAATCTTGTTTTTATTACTCTTTCAGTGTCTTGAATTCAAATTTTTAATTTCAGAATGAATAAGCAGCTAGACTGCTATACAATACATGTTCAAGTTCTCTCCCAAAAGAAGTGCCAAGGCTTTCAGTGTGAAAATTAGTCTTATTTCAAAGCACAACAAAACTTATTTTAATGAATAACAGAATTGCGAGCAGCATCTTTGATCAAAAGGAATACAGAATTACATCGTATTTCCAGATCAAAACTTTTCTTGGTATGTACTGCAACAATCTGATTTTAGTGCGCTAGAAATACATTTTTAATGGTACTTAAAATGTTTGCCAGTTTTTTTTCCCCACAGAGGAGCCAACTGTACAGTAATTCCTACTCTTCTCTAGACATGGATAATGTTGTAAACATTTGTGACATGGCTATAGGTGTTGTCCTTTTGATCCAGCTCTAGGAACTGCTGTAACAAATACAATGCAAAACTTTTTTCTTCAAGAGCTACCTACAAGTCTCCTCCTCTGGCTGCCGCAATGCCTGTGCTGCTGGCAAGGCAGAAACTGCAACCTCCCTGCAAGCTGCTCATCAGCCCAGCACCGGCACATAGCCCAAGGGTGCTAATGGGCCTTGAACCCRAAGAAATGCCTTCAACCAGCGTGCAAGGTAAGGCACCGGCACCTATAGGATCATTCAAGAAGTTCCAGAGAGTGCCAGAGATTCATGCTGAGAAGTGCAAGAAACAGGGGTCTAGGCAGCAGAAGGATTAACTGTGGAGCTGACACCCACAGTAAGATCCAAAATCTATACTTCAAATTCTTACCTATCAGTAATTCTAAGCTAGGCAGAGAAAAATTACAGAAAAAGACAAAAACTGTTTTAAAATCTAATAAAATCTGGCCAATGCCTTAGCTTTTGGCCAAGTCATGTTTCAGCTAATGAGGCTGACAATATTCACCAGCATTACTTCGATGAAATATCTTCAGAGTTTTAATTCTGTCACAGACAAATGGGAAATACCATAAGGAACGTCATTTTATTGAATGGTGCTAGAGCAGCCTTCAGATTTCCAAAAAACAAAAAGTCTRTAATTTTCTTAAAATATATTGGAGAAATAAAAATGTTGTTCTTGATCCCTGCCTGCTAAATCTTTTATAATGTATCAAAGCTGATTACAAAAGTCTATCCTTCTGGAAGAAAATCTGAACTTAGTAAYTCAGGGGCCACAGAACAGTCTCAGAAATAATATAACCACAGAATATCTTTCAGTTTGCTTTTAAAATCTCTGCTAATTAAAATAAAGGCTATATTTAATGCAAGCTCTGARAAGAATAAGACTTCAGTGCTGCCTGTTTACATTTAAGAAACTGCTCTTAAAAGAAAAAAAAACATCAATGAATGTACCAAATAAAAATGCAACTCACTGTTTTGCCTTGGAGGCTCTGAGGAGTAATGGGCTGCAAACCCAGACCTGCTGGCATTGACCTTCTGTCAGGCAGAAAGACCTGCTGTAAAAAAACAAAATTGTATGCTATGATCCGCAGTTATTTAAAGAATCAACAACTATTAAATATTAAAAACTTTAGTTTCACTGTCATGACAAATTTGTTCAGATTTGTGACTGCCTTGCCTTGTCAAGCTCTCTGCTGATYTACCAGCTTGGACACTCATTTTGACTAGTCTACCTCTAAATTATAGAAATATGCCAACTTTCATTGTTCATTTAATTAATGGCCCTCTCATACTGGCTGTCCTACTGACAAGCCTGCGTAAAAGACAATGATTTCTGTTTTTCATCTAACACAGAAAGCCATTTGAAAAAAATCTACAGTCTCTTTATARAGGAGGTTGTTCCTATCTTAACTTTATCCTACTGTTTTTAAACAGTCTCCTAACCTACCCACCTCTTAAAAATTGGTTTGTGTTAAGTCAATGGGAAAAACTAGTTGTAGAACTGAAAAATACAAAATAGATAACATGAAGAATTGAAGGGAAACAGGAGTCTTGTATACAGGATGCTAAATATGAAATGAAATGCTAGCAYAATGCATTACACAGGGAAAAAAACACCAGAAAAGAAAACATGGCTGAAATGACAAATAAGCGCGTGCATTGTGATACATCTCAGATTTGTGATTAACGTTGGTCACAATTTTCAATGCAGTTAAGACATAACAAATATAAAACCAAAATGACTCCTTTATTAGCAGGTACCTAAGATGGTAAGCAATTSTAAGATGTTTAAATTGCGTTAAGATGCAGTTTGATTTTTTTCCCCCTCAAGACATTCACCAGACACCTGAGCTRAAGATTAAACAAATAGATTCATGAAACCTAAGAGCATTTTATATAGTTGATTCTGGGAAATCCATTAGTTTACATTCAATTTACAGGATAATTTTTATTCAGTTATTTCCAAACTAGTAAAATAACACGCATAACACATAATGGATACAGCAGACACATATGGCACTCAGGTTTATGAGTCTAACTTAGTCTCTCCTCTTCACTAACGAAGACTAGCAAAGTTATGCTTGTCAAGCATGGAGGTCACATGCTTCAGCAATCTCACTAATAACTCGAAAAAGGCATCAAAAGAAATGACTACACTCAAATTTTTGCTGCAACCTAAGGCAGACACACTTGTGGCTGAAGAATACAGAACAACAAGAAAATGGAAAGAAACTATGGACTTTCAGTCCTCCTGAAGTTCCAGTTAGAAAAGTTACAAGGGAGAGAGATGCCTGTACATTCACAAACTACCTTGGATAACGTATTATTTCATCCTTTTCTTCCCTTAAAAGAAAGGCAATGCCATGGGCAACAATATTAGGACAACACATTTTCATCCAACAAATCAGAAAAAAGCTCTCAAGACTCGCACGATTTTTAAATGCTTTAAGCAAACCTTTCTCCATGAAAACATCACGATGTAATTTAATCTACATTACAGTAAAATATACTACAGTGGAACATGCGAGTTTTACAGCAATCAGACAATTTAAATTTAAAAGCTATTAGAACAAAATTTTACCTTAGTATGATGTGTCCTGTGCCTGCGATCAATAGTTACATCTCCCCTTTGCACTGGCGAAGAAACTTCTGATCTGTAGGTCCGCTGTGGGGAATATCCTTGGAAACCAGCTATTGAACCATGAGAAGGTGAGGTGGGAATTGAATGCATTGCTTGATCAGAAATATTAATCATAGTTTTGGGACTACTTAACGTACTGTGTCTCGTAAGAGTTGTTTGCTTATTGTAAAACTGACGTTGCTGCCATTCGTAGAGCTGCCACATTGTGTCATCGCGCATCGACCTTCGTTTCTCCTCGGCAGTCGCTGGCCCCACAGTCCGGTCGTAAGCTGACGGCGTTACGCTGCAGACGCTCTCCGGCCGCGCTTTGCTGTTCCTGGGCAGCGTTCTGTAGCCTTCCGGGTACCGGGGTAAAACCTGAGGTCGATGGCTTGGCATGTTTCTTGGTAATGTTTGATACGAGATTATGCTGAAACACAAATTTTCTTCTTGTTAGTTGAAAATATTAATATGGAAATATAAGATTACTCAATATTTATGTGGTTTATCTAGCTAGAGCACTGTTTTTTTTGGAATACCACAAAGATGATTTTAATAAATGCAAAAGCCAAAAAGACAATTACAGAATCAACTATACTGATCAAATGCATTATAGCAGCTGAAATTAGCACCTATCTAATCAGATTACCCACTTGATCATCCACGTTGCATTTCATCTTTTACCAGTTTAACAGTGCAGTACTGCCAATTTTGGATCAAATCATATAATGTGCCTACGACTGGCTAGATCAAAGTCTCAAAAGTTTAGAAGTTCTATACTGTTTCCAACGGGAGCTGATATTAAATATTTCCTATGCTCTCTCTAAGAAAATCTTGAGCAATTACTATGCACATAAAAAAATATGAATTTGTAACAGCAGACCAAAGAAAAACAGCAATAATTTTCCAATAAAATTGTATCGCTCAATCACTAGTGACAAGCCATTTCATATCAGCTACTCAACTCAAACAATTTCTTTGTATCATATTTTATTGATTTTCAAGTATGAATTTAAAGCCTTATTCTTTAATTTGTTGCCACATTAAAATCTCTAAGCACTATAGTCATTCAGCAACTTTACGCAGCAGCATTAGTTGAAGTGCAAAATTTTCCAGAGCAAAACTTCAAAGTGTGCTTAAGTATGACAAAGCATTTCTTGTCTTTCCAGAGGACAGAACAGAGGTCGTACACACAGACTCACTCAGCCTCTAGCTAAAGTTCTGATGAGTACCCCTTAAGGCCTTTCGCTGCTGGACATATCTGTGACAGACACTTTCCAGAGTTAATAAAGAAAAATTAAATCTCAAATTGGACATAATTCAGCCATTAGAGGGCAGTAACTTCCAGCTGCACCTTAATTAGCCTAATTGCAGCTGTGACCCTAGAACTGCACAGCACCAGTATCTAAAGTCAATTCAGCAATGGGAATGACTTCAGTGCCACAAGTATTTTAAAGGAGGGACCTAAGGCAAAGGCAAAGTGAAACAGCATTATCTATACCAGACTCTTACCAGGGAAAAAAAAAAAAAAAATGATGACAGTAAAACCTACCTTCCACTGAAAATAGTTAAGCTGAGTATTTATGACCACCTGGAACATTTTGCAGATGAAAATGCTGCTATAGAGCTTTACAAACAGTGAWTCTGACTACAGTTTCTGAGGCTTTTCGTGAATTAATGAAGTATTTTATAGACTGGGCAGCTTGCTATTTTTGCTGAAAATTTGCACTTTAGGGCTTSAACTCAGCAAGGAAGTCTGTGACCAAAAACAAGGAAATAGATTCTTCATCCTCYTCTCTTGTTGCAAAATCTGCTCAAATACCTCTGAGTTTCTTCATATCATTAATTACAAGGCCTTACTAATGATARTTATGATAATAATATGAATAATATATATACAGACTATATATTTTATAATATGAAACAATATAAACAATATAACATATAATTTTAAGTGCTTATAATTATGTCAATTACTGATAATTATTAATAATCAATGACAAGTATAATTATAATGAATTGCAAAGCTTTCTCTCTATCTCCATATTTAAAAAACAATCCACCAAGATGCTTTGGGTTCAACGTCTAACKTTCAAAATCCTATTTTAGCTATTTACAAATGACTGTGGCAAAATCTGAGATTTTCAGGAAGAAATCCAGTAGTTCAATATACCTCTCTCAGTCAAGCTCCTCTCCTATTTTATTAAGGGCTGCTCTCATCCTGCTGCCTTCTTTAAAAATTCCCAGGCACCTCAGAGGAGAGCTGCTTGGGTTTCTAACTATGCAGACAACGATTTAAATTCTCCTTGCAATTCCTTACRTTCTAGAGCATTTGTGAAGGTATTTCCATCTTTTAGACTATGAAAACTGGAAAGCCCACCCACAYTAATATTAAGCCTTGTTTCACATCACTTGATAAAAGATTCTCCAATATCCTGTTGATATTTGTACACTTTATTCTAATCAAATCTAAAAAAACAACTCTCGACAGCGTTCCATGCAAAAGGGAGGCTCCAACAGCCATGCAGACCACCAGGCTGCAAAATATTTCTGCTAACAACTCTCTTCAAATCTTTCTGTATGAAGGAAAAAGAAAAAAGAAAGAAAGGAAAATAAAAAGGCTTCCACAGGAGTTCACAGATGCATTAAAAACACCTTTCGAGGTAGTCTCCAGGGGGTCCCTGCCGGGCAGCAGCATTTGCCGTGGCGGGCCAGTTGGCCAAGCCAGGAGAGCCGGCTTGCTGCGCAGCCGCTKGGGGCTCAGCTCTGCAAGGGTAGGTGCACCGTCAATGCGGACCCTCAAAATACTCCTATATCCTGAAGAATGCAAATGCCAGCTGGCCCCATATAGACTTCTCCTGTACTTGATTTACATGGGAGACAGAGAAAAGACAAAACTCTGTTGCTGCCCAGACGACAGTTGCTCTAGGAGGAGGCTCCTGCGGGCACGGGGCAGGCGGCAGAGCCCTGCACTCGCTGTTAGTACAGCGAAACAGCGCGCTCAGTCTCATGCAACCCTCCCTCTGTATCCTTCACATCKCAGAACGACAACTCAAGGGGACTGCTTTGGGTGAAAATATCGATTCATAACCCGCTGATGCAAAACTAATTCAGCAAAAGGATACTAAAGCAGAATGCTGCGCTTGTGGTTTACAAAGCACACAAAGTTTGTCTTCCTTAAACCATCAGTTCCCCTTATTCACACAGCTCTTGCAAAGCTAGGTGTCCATTCCCAAAGAAGAGGCAGCTAATAGCTTCAAGAATTAAAATCCATGTTGCCATCATTAATTTCCAGGGGAGTCGTAAACTGCTAAAGAGTCAGCCTACTCCTCTAAAAATATAGTATTTTTACCATGAACCTTTTCCACTCCAGACTGAGGGTGACAAGCAGTTGCTATTTCATAAATAAAAATTTCATCGAGTCTTTAATTTCAGTATGCTTAAAGTCCTAATTTTTTGTTCAGTCTTGCACATCAGAGATCCTGTTTGGTCCTTTAGGATTCTTCTAACACAGTAGAAATCTGAAGGATGTTTTGGAAAGCWGCTTTGTTAAAAGGCAGGAGCTTTATGGCAGTAAGCAAAGACTACTTTTCTCAAAAATTGAAATCATGAATTTTACAAGTCTTACTAAAAAATAGCCCCTTTCCCTCTAAATCTTAAGCTTTTAACATAAAATGGAGCTTCTTTCTACAGTCACCAACTTCAATTTTACTTAAATTTCTGTCTCCTGTCAGAATCTTGCAATCTGAACAAACCCAAGATTTATAATTTAAGTGAAACCACATTTTAAAGACATCATTACACATTAAAATTCTGATAATTATTTAATGCCCTTTCCACAGATCAAAACTAGGAAGACAGCACAGGGGCAATTTCTTTTAATTTGTTAGAACTGCAATTCTACATAAAACTAAGTATACTTTTAGTGCAATCACTGACACTCTTAGTTAAACAATAAATATTCTCTATAGGCAAGAATAAAATACTGCTGAATAGTAACATACTGTTAATAGCATTTCCCACAAGCCATTTCTCACAGTGAAGTGTTTTCAAACGCAGCCAACACGACCGAGTTGTGGTAAGAGTCATCAAAATGGAAGGTGGGAGAGGGATGAAGACTTAAGGTTTTAACGTCCACAGCTGAAAAGCAGCACAGCTATTCACATTTCTGGTGTTTGGCTGCAAGTTTTACAGTCCAATTTAAAATATCTAATTGCATCAAAGAACCTTCTCTGTTCTCATTACCCAAGCATACATAATAAACAAACATCGGCGGGTGGAAGYTGCTCTCTGTAGTGCAAATTCAAACTCAATCAAGCTATCTACTTCATGAAATAACAGTTTAACAATTCCTTATTATATTTAATGAAGGAGTAGAGGGAACGGGGAAACTTCCAACCAATTTTGGCAAGCATAAGGCAGAATAATATAAATTSTTCCAGTTTTGCAAAAAAAATAAACACCACTCCCCCCCCCTTTTTTTCTTTTTTTTTTTAAAAAATATTTCAGGAAAACAGCTCTTCTGAATTTGAATGGGTCTTAATCTCTGCTCTGCCTAGATCTCAACTCTCCAAAATATCTCCTGTGATACCATGCACATTATTCCTCTCTAATGGAATATTATAAACTTTTATATTTGACCAGTAGAATTGGTTATCTGTAAGCTAGGCTGGAAGCAATGCCCCTATGCTTCCATCAAACAGAAGGGCATAAGATTAAATACTGTCAATCATTGACACACAATTTTAAAGCTTCATAAATAAGCAATAGAATTCAATATTAGAATTGGGAGATGTTTACTTTCAGGAGGAAAAAAGCTTTAAGCATCAGGTTAGATAAATTCATACAACTTACTCTTAGGTAAAGCTTCTCTCTCTCTCTCTCCCTCTCTCTTCAATTAAAGCTTGTTTAAGCTTTTAAAGCTGCCTAGAATGATTTTTGAAGAATTTTAGATAAAATTTTGTTGCAAAATCTTGTAAAAAAAAAAACCACAGAGGTAGAGCAATTTGAAAAACATATTTTAGGAGGAAAAGGAATGTTTTGATTGATGACACCTTCACTCTGCTATGATAGAGAAATTTTTAACATCCAAAAGAGGTTTCTGACCAGTTTTGTTTATTTAATAAATAAGTTAACTAACTAATTAAACTTTATTAGTAATCACTCAACGTTAATAAAATAATGGATCCTTAATGGAACCTTAGTGAATTTGTTCTGAGCAGGCATCCAGGCAGTTCTTACAGGGAGCAATGAATTACGTATGTACACAATACAGACCGATGGAGCTAGCCAGAATACAACCGTAAGCACTGTTCAGTAGAAAGCCTAGCTACAAAATCAATTACCTAGTACCTACCCTCTTGTTTCCTCTTCTTGCCCTTTTCCTCTTTGTATTTTAATCCACTGTTCCAGCTGCAGCATTGAGTTGGTTCTCTGCATGACTCGTTCCGACTCCATATGCGACTGAATTGCGTTGTGCTGACCTCCATCTCCCGTGTCTGCCAGGACAACGCCAACAGCTTTGTTTTCAGACCCGTTCAAATGAACCGGCCTGATGTGTCCAGCCTGAACTGTGCTAGTGGGTAAGGTCCTGTATTCCGAACCCAAAGGATTTAGCTTTACACTGTTAATTTTTGTCAACGGTTTGTCTTGCCCAACTTTCTGGAATCCGTATTTTTCAGCTTCCAAAGCTTTCTTCTCTTCATTTTTGTTTACTTCTTTATTTTTCTGGTTATTTTGTGTCTCCGGCTTAATTAGCACCCGGTGGTTTGAAATATTATTTGCCTCTYGAGGTGGTGTGTTTTCAGTGGTTAGCTTCTCTACTCTAGAAGGGAATATATGACAAGCTGTAACATCAACAAAACATGCATAAAAAACTTTGAATCCCTTTGTGTTTACAGGGCTGTTTCAGGGGTCACTGTCCAGGTACTTTAAACTAACACCTTGTCTTTGAGAGAAAAATCCAGGACACATTTTCACAATAATCAATGTCAGATTTTTTGTTATGCTTCTCTATTTCTTTGCTATTTTAAAAATATAACATAGGAGAAACTCTTCAAGCTAGCTCCTTCAGTAAACGTGCACTAAGCAAGAGGAAACAGACAGAGCACAGAGAAGTGGATGTTCAACTCCCAGAGGGCTAGAGATCTAAACAGAAAATTCAGTGGCTCTTCAAGAGTCAAAGCTTCCAGATGTCAACAGCCTGAAATTCGGACCACTTTTAAATCAGCCTTTAAAAACGGTAGAACATTATGTTGCTGACTAGCCTGCGATTCACAAAATTACTGCATTCAACATATAATGAGCTCTTTAAAAACAAAACAAAAACCAAAAAATCCTCAACAACTTTTCATGGTCACTGGCATCAGTTAGGTTTCTCTGGTATGTTATCACTTTGGCTGTTCTACATTTTGCGGAAAATAACTGTGGCTTCCCTAGTTTTAGGGAAGAAAATAGCTGCTGACTAGGGGAAGTAGGCCACAAAAATAATGACATATTTTTAGAACAGATACTGTTGCACAGTACTTACACAAGTAGTCACAGTATGTACTTCYACTAGCTATCTTCCTTTTGAAATTTCAAAACATCAAGAAGCTGTATCTTTTTCAGCACTGGGACATGATCTGAACATCCAGTTCAGATGGTGACAGAAAAAGCAAACAAAAAACCCTAAAATATTTTGATCAATGTATTTGAGGATAGGAGGAAAAAAGACAAAAAGMTAAAGTTCTTTAAAGATTATATAGAAATGTAAATCAAAACTAAGAACATATCTTACACATTTTAAGGTGACAAATTAAGCTGTCAAACTATTTTGCATCTTTTTTTGCAAATATATTATCTATCTTTAAAATTGTATCCAGTTGTAGTGCCTAATCTGTGTGTGAAAAAGCCCATCACATAAACGAATGACCAAGAGCACAAGAATGATCACTTCACTGAAAAACAGTAGAAAATTTCAAAGTGGAAAAACTGCATATGTAAATGCATGCATTTTTGCTTAAACAGTCTTGAACGTGAGGCCTGAATACCCAACACATCCGCATTTCCCCAAGAAATTATTTAAGACATACGTTCCCAATAACTTTGCTGTTTGGGACTCCAATAAATATATTAAGGATTGAAGACWGTAAGCTCTCTACAGAGTACTACTCTATAGAGTATCCAACCTTACTTTTAATTGCACCTCCCATCATCACTCTACTCTGTTGTTAAGAACTTGCTGCTATAAATCAAGAGTCACCTGCTGACCTAACAAGTCCATCTCCTGCATTGGGTGTTTGAAGGAAGCTGCACTATTGCAAACATATCTGTCAGAAACAACAGAATAGCCACAATTGCTGCCTACACTAGGTCAGTTGGTGTGAAGCGCCCATGATGTTGTGTGGGTTTGGGTGTGTGTCAGCCAGGGGGTGATTTTTGTCCCCTGCCTCTTCCTGCATAGTTGTAACCTTAGCACRACGGTCCCAATGTATGCATGATACTTGACCATGTGATAAAAGTTCTCCAAAATTCACTCTGTTTTTGTGAGTAGCTCAAAACAGCCCATTTCTTCTGGTTTCTTCCAGGTATTACTCCTGAGCTGCTGACATAAATGCGCATAGGCACATCAAATACAGTGCACATGAAAACGCTCAGATCACTAATCTAACATGTGCATACCCTTGGTTACATGCATCAGCACTATTTTTTAAACACAGTATGGTTTTTCTTGTACAGTACTATTAAATACAGAGCTTAGATACATCTGTATTTTCTGCCAGTAGAAAGGAGAGGGCAATATTTCTGCCCACAGTAATTTTAAGAGGGGGAAAAAAATTAATGTGGAATGCATTTTTGTGGGGGCTTTTGCTGCGGAGCGAGGCAGGACACTACTATCCTCACATCATCTTTTCTATCATTCCCAGGTATCAGCAAAGAAATACTATGACAGCCTCCTACCGCACTTTTAAAGTATGTTTTTCCAAGACTTTAGGTATGCTTCAAAGACCTAAACACTTCTGCCTGGGTCACTTTTCAACAGTGTCCAAAAAACTGGATGTCTCCTCCCTCTGCCTTAAAGTTGTATTAGCCACTGCTTCACCATACACTAAAAGCATTTTTCAAAAAAAGGAAAGTGGATGAAAAACTCAATTTCCCACAATTATCTGCCCAAAAATGGTGTTAAAAATTTCAGCTTCCAGTCAGTACTCTAGAGTTGGGAAATAAATAAGGACTATCTGAAAACAATCCTGCACACAGGCATTTATTTTTAATATGTACATGCCCTAAATAGTACCACTCATATATAGCACATTTTAAATAAGTGCTTTACAGCAGAGAAACTGTTGCCATTTTACAGATGGAGACACTGTCGTTCAGACATGGAGAGTGGTTTCTCTAAGGACATTCATCAGGTAGGTGGCAAATTCAAGACTACGCACAGTGTCCAATTCACAGTATCGTATTTCCCACTGTGGATCTTAATAATAAATAAATAAATAAGTGACAATTGTTTTTCCATGGGATCTCTATGCTTGATCACTTGTTACTCTGATATGCTATGCTTTATACACAGCACAGCCAAACATTTATATTTGATATTCTGTTTGATGGCCAAGTGACTGAATGAGTGACACCCAAACTGATATAAATAGACTTCCGGGCTTTCCTTTAATCCACAGATCAACTCAGCCAACTCAGTGCCAGCAAAAGATCTCATTCAGCACCAAAGGTTCCAAATGGTAAAGAATTATTAGAAACTAATATATAACAGTAAGAAATATAAAACTATGCTCTTGAAGACATTTCCACCAAGGCTTGTATGATATCTTAAAGATGGGAGAGAGAGGAAACTAAAAATAAACAAGTGTAGAACAAAAATGTGTTTCAGCACACACTGAGTGCAATTCATAGGTTTCAACAACAAACCAGGAAAAATACCTTTGGAATAGTAATAGAGGAAAATACTATTTTCAATATTTAAAATATATAAAGGATTCTAAAAGTGTTTCTTTTTTTAAGAAAAAAAACATACGAAGTATCAGACAGACATGAGGACTGTATCATGAGTGACTCAACAAACGCTGGTGGCACAAGAAAAGAAAAACACATCTGTTCAAACACAGTAATGTTGGTAAAACCCCCACTGTGGATGTCATTATGCTGATAAGTGTTTTAGAAACAAGAACAACAAAAAAACTTCTCCGGAGCGCACACAGCTGCCATTAAATGGATAGAAAAATCATGCCCTTAAACATGGGGAAAGAGAGAAATCAGCCTGCATTCAGGGTAGAACTGATAAATTGCAATGTTGGTGGATACTACCATCTACGAATACAAGCAAACAATCACTGCTCATAGATACAACTYGACTACTGCCTATGGGGACACAACACAGAACAAATAAGATGTTTTGCTGATCTAGAGAGGTAGCTTGAGATCATACTTTGAGTGATAAGCTTAAGTAGTTCAAGACTGATTAAAGTATTTGGGTTTAATTATTTTGATAGGTCCCCTCAGGACATTATTAAACTTGAAACTACTAGCTAGGTAAAATAAAAATGCTTAGAAAGCAGTAATTACAGTTAAGTTAATGGGACAAAATGGCACAGCTGTTCGTCCTTCAGTATGTATCAGAAGGGAGTTTTTCCACTGCAAGCTGCTAATATTTCAAGATCAATTCTAAAAGAAATGTTTACATTTTTATTTTCTCACCTCAGTCTCTCATTTCTGTATTACACAGCTCTTTACATATGGAAAGTGAGAATATTTTATGGAAAACACAGCAAAAAAGCACTTAACATTTTAAATATTCCCTTTATCTTTTTTCCTTCCAAGGAACTCTTATGCTCAGAAAAATTAAGATACAGATTCTATCTGTGAAATTATTTGAACTTGAACAATACAATTTTACAGGCTGTTGGGTTTAGATTTTCACAATATCATCAATACAGAAGTCTCCTAACTTCAAGATTTAAAGAACTATACTGTAAATACTCCGATTTATCATTGGACAATTCATATCAAAAAGCATATACTAGTCGCCCAATATCAGTCTGCATATACATTTAAGAGAATGAATTCTCTTAAAAACACTAGCTGTAGTATCTCAAGTAATTCGTCTGCTGAAAAGCTGTATTCAGTATTATATTAGAATCTCTAGAAAAAACAGCATTGAAAAAAAGGCACCAGCTGAATTTCTGATTCAACCAAAACCATTTATCCTGAAAGCTACCCACATGCCAAACTTTAGGTTACTCAGAGATGAGGTAATACAATGCTTAATACTCAACAGATTTTTACAGGGAATAAATAGTATTTCTTCTGGATAAGATCATGCCCTGCTAAATGGTTCATTTTAAGGACCAGTATGATAGCTAAAAGATGGATTCTTTAGAAACAGATGTCTGAGGGATTTTTTCTTTATTATAGCTAACAGACACAAAAGTAAGCGACTTCACTGGTCTTGAAATGTATCTTCTCTCAAGTAGTTACTTCAAGAATTAAACTCTTCAAAGAGGCCAAGATGTTCTTATTTTGTTTTACTTTTTGTTTGTTTGGTCGGTCTTTTTTGGGGGGCTTGAATTAAAACAATAGGCTGGTGCTGAATAGTTGCTTTTCTTGCCTCTGACACTTGTTTTGACTGTTGGTAAGCCTGTTCATCCTGATAATCAGGCAGCAAACTACTGATTCTTCTGCTGACCACTTTTGTACTAGTTGAGTGTGCTCCGCACAGGGGCAAGATTACACCTCAACACCCATGTAAGCGTGTGTAGCTGGATGAGGTGTTAGATAAGCTCAGTTATATTGAAAATCCTTATCTTTTAGCTATAGGCTGTCAGTCATTCAAAACATACAGAAGTCAGTCCTGGAATGACTGCTTCTGCTGAAAGGAGGAGTTGGCAATGGCCAAGCATTTGGTGAGGCTAGGCTACCTCTAACAGAAGCAGATTACACTTTGAGCATGTTTAAARCAATTATGGAAGCATAGCCTAGAAAGCAAGACTATCTTGCAAAGCTGGACCAAAAGTCAGTCAAAGCTTAGTAAATATCTTGTTGTCCTGGGAGGCAGCAAATGTGACCCTACTCCTGTATTAATRGACCCAATGAAAGAGTGACTATTTACATTAAAATTTCATTTTAGATTGCTTCTTATGTTAACATAAATATCACAAGTAATTATATAATATTTATTTATATAATTTACCAAATACCTTCTACAGAACATTCTCTATTACACAAGAGACTAGGAAGAGACTTACTACGGAGGTTCTTTCAAAGAGATGCATTGTTTTTCACACTGCTTTTTTTCTCCCCCATTATAAAGTGAAGATGTCTTCTTCAAATGTTCAATCTTTACAGTACTGCACATATCAAATGATTCTTTTTAATCAATGAAGGTCCTTTGACTGGTTCAAAAATATTTAGTATGACTGATTTAAATATCACTCCCCTAAGAAGTGCTCCTATAATACATAATTAAACCAAATTAAATCCACTAAACTTTAAACAAAAAAATATTTCTTCATCTGCAATGTACTCTAGCTATTTATAATGCACTCACAGTGCAACCCAATACTGATTTTTGAATGAAGTTTATTATTGACTAACCTAGATGAGATTTTTATTCTGTTAAAGTAATCTCATTATTTTAAGTGTAATCTCTTTTAAAAGCTCTCCATGGAGAAATTAAAGTGAAACTAGTATGGAAGCATCTATTAGTGCTCTATCTCACTCTCTGCTCATCCTCTCTCCACATCATGTGTTGTTCCCTAAAACAAAAGAAGGATTACAGGAGATTAAGAACATCTTATCTTTACATGAAACCATACCTAATCATATCCAACCTCATGATGGAAATTGGACCTACCACTCATCCTTTCTACAAGYTACAATGTTTTATTTATTTTCAGCTTGTAGAAAGCTTTTATTTATTTTCAGGATTCCTTTTAAGGGAAAAAAATAATCATGTCAATTGACAGTCTGAAGGATATGCTTTTTATTTTCCGAAAGTACAGAGAACACTGTATTGTCTATCAATCTGTTTCACTGTGCGGTCCGATGCAAAGAATGAAATACTTCATGTGCTATCGCATTTAGATCTATAGCAGGGTATTAGAATAGAAAGCTAAGATTTCAACCTTTTGTTTAAGATTAGTTGCTTAAAGCATGCACAGAAATTCAGAAGCGTTGCTAGTTTTACTGTTATCATTCTGAATATTCTGCATACTGACATAAATAAAGATTGCATTATGTTTGACTGAAAACCCACAAAAATATTAAAACGTGTAAGGTTAACATGTCTGCAAAAGCAGATCACTGRACAGCAGCCATCAGCACTAATTTCTGTGCCATTAGAAGTGAGAAGCTTTAAATTTTCAACTGGTTAGGTTCCTACCATAGACGCTATGGAGCTGAACCAAGTTCTTTCTCACATTCAGAGAAAGAACTGCATCTTACTTGGTAAACAGCAGCAGGCAATATTCAGCTTCTGAGAACACAGGGCTTCCAGTGACAACTTCCTTTTCTTTACCAACACATGCATAYGTAAAAGATAAGGCTCTAGATCACCTAAGGACTACTTAGCAAAGAGTGTGAGTGGGGAGGCCCATAGGTGCAACTGTTCAATCAATTTAGGCACAATCTATGGCTGTTACTTTGGCATTTAAAGCAGGCTTAAGTCAAAGACTACCAGGAGTTAAGCTGCTATTGCTATTCAGTCAGGGGGGTAGAGGAAGTCAATATGCCTCAGGCAGTACCTACCATTTCACTTCTTATAATGCCACTAGCTAAATGAACTAGTCCATTTTACTCTAGTAAATGAAACCAGTCCGTTTTACTCTAGTCCCTTACTCTTAAGATCTGTATAGTCAGAAGAGAACTTAGATTATTTTTACTACTCCAGTATTTTATCCAGTATTGTTAAATTAACAGGGGTCTTTAAATGGAAGAAGGAATTACTTCAGCTGATTTACATTCTATTTTAAGKTGTACCCTTTCATTTAAATAAACCAAATTAAATATGAGAAAGAAATGCATTGTTCCATTGGTTTGCCAATCTATATTACCTTTTCACAGGCTCTGTCTGCACAAGTGCTGCATCTGTCATGGCTTTCATCCACAACTCCATTTCCTTCCCTGTATCTGTGCAGAAATAATAGGTCCTCATGTTTGGATGAGCTGCCTGATTGGAAATGACATGATCATTGCAATAAAAATATAAGATTCTGTAAAAGAAAAGAGGCAAATAATGTTACTATTTGTTCTAATTTTTTATTTAACATGATTTCTGAAAATAATATTATCAGAAAAAAATACTGGAAGAAATATTTCATAGTTATGTTCTTCTTTATATGCATTCATATTTACAAAATAATTGCTTATAATTTTCAATCATAGCTGCTTCTTCATTAAAACACYTGATTAAGAGTCCTTACAGCTCTTTGAATTATTTTTTTAAAACCTTGATTATTCATTAATTTAAATGAATAAATAACATACTTTGGTAAAGATGTTCAAAGTCTTAATGGTATAGTAAGTTTTAATTTGTACTTACCACCATAAATAAGTGATGTGCAGCTTAGCAGACATTAAGAATAGCCAAAAGGAGCTCATAAAGCAAACAGAAAAAGGTCAGGAGTGAATATTTAGTAGATTGATTAATAACACMTGATTTATAACATGATTAAAAATTAGCTATGAAACATCCTAATAATGATTCATGTAAGGTCATGATTTAAGTGATAAAAATATCATATTTTATTTATATATAAAGATAACTTGTATCTAAACAACTATATAACCTTCACTGGTGGCCTAAACCTAGCTGTGGATGCATTTTGTAATTCCAARACACCAAATAGTATTCAAGACTCTCAAACCACAAATAAAAGGYTAGTAATAAACAATATTAATACCTACTCTTTTTCTTATTCTAATAATAATGCTTGTATTTACATTAGACTAAATACTTCAATCCTTTTTTACAGTATTATGCAAAAAACAACTTCAGAAGTTGTTTGTCAACCCTATTTTGCATAGTAACTCAGTAAAATAAGTTCTAATCGCTAGGCTATTTATTTTCAAATATAACATTAAACCAAAAAATTGGATTCTCTCACCTTAAAGGCATATTTGCGGTTAATATGGTCCTCAGGAGCAAGCACAGATATCTGAAAACTGGGTAGAAGTATGCTACCCAATATTCCTTCTTCTTTCTCATCTATAAATACATAATCTTTGATTAGAGAAACAAAGTATTTTGAGACATGAGATTCCYACTCAGACACTTTTACCTGAAAACCTCTATTTAACAAAAACATGAGCAGTCTCCAAACTGTTGTTTCTTTTTCTTTTCTTTTTTTTTTTTGAACATAACACAAGCGAGTTTGCCTTAGAGGCAAAAGCATTACAAATGACCAAGCTGGAGCGATGTGTTTRGGCACAGCCAGGGATGGCAGGGATGAGCGCGGTCAGCGCAGGGCTCGTGCCACCCCTCCCGGCTGCYGCGTGCTGCACGAAACCACAGCGCACGAGGCAGTGCGAGGGAGGGGGGAACAGCCTGAAAGCCTGCGAGCAGCACAGGCACCCTCGTGTATAACGCGCGGTTGGCTGAGAGGGAGGTCAGGAGGAGAGTTTACCACATCATTAGCCCATCCGTTTTGATAAATCCATCAATGAGAGCAGATACTGGGAGGGAATTTGATTCTGTCATCTTCAGAGCCTTTTCTGGAAGTGCTTCGCACTAGTCAGACCTGTATAATTCTTGCTAGGAAGCCACAGGAAATCTACCACTCTGAGGAAGCCCTTCTAAACGTTTCCTCTGGGAAACCACAACAAAGTTTTACTAAACAAATATAAAAATTTTCCTCTGAAGTTTCATACTAAATTCAGTCACTGTAGCGGAAAAAACAAATTTTAATTGGACTGCATTTCTTAAAACTTTCTGACTGCAGAACGGAGATATTTTGACTAATGGAGAAATATAAAAGTTGAGAAATTTGCAGAAGTCTGTAATGGAACCTCAATAGACATACACCATATGAATACTGAATACATTGATACTGGTTTCATTGATACAAAAAGATGCCCTTGGTCAGAAAAGTCAATTCTTTTCAAACACTTTATGCAGCTGATATAACAAATTGGATATGAAGTAGTGTTTCAATACTGCTCAAATACATATTTCTAATAAAATAGACCATTTTCAATATATTATACTTTAGGATTATGGTTGTTTTGTTTTATGAAGTAAATAGGAATATAATCATCAAAAAGGACTTGTAAGTGGTGGACATTTTTGGTTCTTATCTGCCCTAATTTATCATGTTTAAAATTACTTGATTTTAGTTGAGGTTACCAATATCTAAAATATGAATACCAAAAAACAACAAAAAAAAGTTAATCTATATTCAAATACTGTAAGTTCTACCTAAATCTAGTGAGTCCACACTTTCCTGTTAGCCAGAAGCCGTGAACAGGAGCTCAAGCCAAAGGTACTCCCACACCCACAACCTACTAAGCGTAGTGAAATCGAGGTGCCCTGAATATGACCATCTTCAACCCTTTCCTGAGATGGGCRAGTATAAAAACAAACAAACAAACAAACCCCAAAACAACAATAAACCCCTCTGAAAGTGCCMATGATCTGAAAGTTTTGGTAAGCTATCTTGCAGAATCTATTACCTTATAGAAATCACYATGAATAGCTTCACCTCTAGTCTTTCTGTGGATCAGTGCTTACCTGTAGACGACCTCAAAACTAGAAAGATGGGTCAAGCTTCTAATTCAGTGACAAGAACAATACCTCCTATCTTTTGTCTRTCCAGTAAAAAATTACAAATACCTATGAGAGCAGAAGTATTTTAAAATACTGTTTCTGATTGCTGGCCTTTGAGACAATCTGCGTATCCTTCCACTTGTTGACTTATGGCGTATTAAGTCAGGAGATTGTTTTAATTTCYTTTGACAACAGTGCACACACCTATTTGTGAAAATGTATATATGTTCTAGATCATTTGCAACAAAAGAAATATTTCCCCTCAAAATTGTCTTACATACAATTTCAGAATGATGCATAAAAACAATAAATTAGTATCTTAATTGGAAGTCACAGCCAGCTTTTGAATCCAATTATGCTTTTAATAAAGGGATAATTAGATGTAATTCACAAAGTCAATCTTAGTTGTATTCCAAATACACAACTTCTATTCACAACCAGTATTTTAAGAGACTGCTCCAAACRTTCTCTTAGTTCAAGATACTGCTCATAAATGAGTGTATATATGTAATTAACGTGAAAAATAGATATTCTGAAATTTCAAGCACAGAAAATTAATACTGGTAGAGTTAAATGAACTACAGAAGAATACATATAAACACCACAAAAAGAATGTATCATATATGTGGATTTCCCTGGTTCTTGTTCAACCCACTGAATTCTGAAAAGYCACATTTTTCCTTGCAGTTATTTACACAGGAAAAGCTCTTGTCAGCTATATTAGCATTACATGATAAGCTAGACGTAAAAGTTACGCTTTCTTGGCTAGCTAGTTAATTGGAGAACTGTGAGTATAAAAGTATTCCGACTTAAAGGTAGTAAAGAAATGAAGCAGTTGGATTTAGTTTCAGGTACTCAACTGTCTACTAAAAAGTATACTTGAAACCAGCCCTCCTTCTTCCTCAAACACTGACTTTTTGATAAACACAGCATTTTTCCCCTGTCCTAGAATACACAGCAAATTTGAGGTTTCTTTTTTTATTTGGACTGCAGGTTTGGGAACTATTTTCCTCTTCTGCTAGATAATGCTTTGACTCATTTGTTTCCGAGCAAGTTACACTCATAGCGCCATATAAAAGCATTAAACATTTTCCATTGAGAAGCTGCATATCTGGAGGACTCTGGTATTTATTAAAGCATACTGCTACATTTTCAGCTTTTAAAAATTTGTTTCCCACCAGATTAGCTTCTAGCTACACATTGCATTGCCCCTGTACCCATCTTTACTTGWATGCAGTATATGAATAATACAGGAGAAAAATGGCAGATCTTCATTCTAGTGCTAAAATCTTCTGTTTTAACAATAACCTTCTTACATGAAAGCAGGCAGTCTCTTATATCCTTCAGTTTATCACGTGAACAATTTAGACTATTCTTCTTGTACTTCAGCTTATCTGGCACACTTTAAAATACAGCACAGGAAAAATTAAGATTATGGTGCTGCCTAGATTTATTTTATTTTTGGTAGTTGCTTTTTGTTTTTTTTGTAAGGTATTTCATGCACAGATCTTCAGGTCAATTTAATCTGGTCTTAACACAACTATAAAGCAGCATTTYCTTTGGAAGAAAAAGCTTTAAGGCTTGTTTAAAATAAGAAAATCCTGCAAGAGAAACCACACAATGTGAAAYGACTACTTAACTAAATACAGTATCATTATAGCACAACCAATGTCTCCATGACTGAAATTACAGCCTAATTTTGACTCAGCAGTGGTTTAGCCAACAACATACATTTTTTTTGGATAAAGAACTGAATTCTAATGATTATATTCCAATGATCTGGAATTTATAAACTAATAAGAACTCACAAAAAGAGAGCTTTTATGTTTCATGGCCTGATTTGTCTTGATTAGCACAGAGACATGCTGCACTTTTAACAGAACAGCATTTTAATTTCATCAATCACTGCCTGCAGCACTATCAGCATCAACACTACTTACACCAACTACAACGTCTCTCATCACAAATTGAAACCCTTTCTTACTCRTATATCCTTCATAAGGCTGCAGGTGGCTTTTATTGTTCACTTCCACATATTTTGCTCTTGGTCCCCATTAAACAAATACTACCGTACAACTTATTTCAGAATTGAGTGAATTTCCATACACACAAATCCTACTTGTTTATCCTCTCAGGTGTACTGCAGTTCATCTGCCATAGTGAAGAGATCAGTAATCTAACATACAGATCTCCAGACTAGAATTACAAGTAGGTAAATTCTCCCGTTAAGATAAGCTTGATGCAGCTACATAAAGGTACTAGCAGATTTCTTTTTTGTTCTAAATATAGCAGAGACTCCACTCATATAAAACAACATTTTACTTAGCAAGTACTAACGAACAGTTACTAGATTCCCAAAAGGCACATATATCCCCTCTATCTGTCCAAAGCCAGAGTTTCAGCCCTCCTTCCCTATCCCTTTCATGTTCCCTTTTCAGTTACTTAATTTGCATGAGAAGTCAGATTTAACTTGGCCTATATACTTCATAGCAACAGAAGTAGTGAAAAAACTACAACCCAGAATATGAATGTACTAAAGAGGTGGCTGTGACTAGATTTGCCCTTTGGACATACCTGAAAGGCAGGAAGCAATTATGTGAAATCATTAATTAAGAAAGGAAGAGAAAAAGATATATATACCAGGCCAGGATACAGACAGCTACACCATTATTTTATCCAGCAAGTTAAGCAACAGCTTCTTTTATCCTCTATTTATGTAGAAGGTCAAAATTTACTTTAAAAGACTTTAAATTGCAATGAAAATAAAAATTAAAATTTACATTAGGGTCCTTACAGACTTCATTTTAATGAAGTTTGCATTTTTTGTGCTTCCTGTGAAATTAATAAACCTTTCCCAAATGAAATTTACCTCTGTAATAGAAGAGACACAGATCTGAGAGCACAAACCACCGTTTCTTCCACAGCTTCATTCCAGTACTGTCCTGTATTAGTCAAAGAGATCAAACAAGAACTTTCAGGTTGTTAACAGTAAACAGGTCATAAAATAAAGTGTGTACTGCGTAACGGCAGTGTTGTGCTAGTTGTTCATTTTCTAGGCTTAGTGTACATTTTAAGCATCTATGATTTCTTATCATAGACCTGTTACTGAACACCAAGATGATAATCCAGGAGGCCTGAAGTTAACATAATTCAGGAATTAAATGAGAGCCCGTTATTTTAACAAGCTAGAAACTACTAACTGTTGTACAGTTAATAGTAAAATTAAATATACATTTTTAAAAGGAAATGAGCACGGTGAAACTTAAAAACTCCTTTTTTGTTGCTTTCTGAGGAAACTATCTGCTAAACTTCATCCTCTACTACCACTCACATAGTTAAAGCAAATTTCTTTCCCATATAAAGTTTATTCCTAAAGCAATTTCATTTTCTTTTACGTTTATAACTAATTTGCACTGCACAGCTCAGAATGAAAGACTGCCACCACTACCGCAGTGTAAATAAGCTGAAGCACTTGGAGTGTACGTCCTGGTAGAATCAGATTTAATAAATATGTTAATCTGTTCCAGGAAGAAAGGTATGTGTGAATTATCAATATTCTTGTAGTGAATTGTTTTTCTGTGACAACCAAGAAGAAGGATTCTGTAATGAAATCCAGAGCTTTGCATACGCTCAACTAA
>NW_028187088.1:2916138-3027892 GCF_003343005.1 Rhea americana
GAAAAGTCAGCATAATTTTTAGCCTCTTATTTCAGGTTTTGCTCTTCTTGGTGGGGGGCAATGAGCTGAAAGAAGGAGAATAAAGGAGAAAGCAAACATTAGCTAGGAAAAAAATATTGAGAAAAAGTTTAAAAATAAAAAAAGAGAGAGAGAGAGAGAGATACCCTTTGCTGCCGAAGTTTTCATAAATAGGATAACTGGGCATTTCATAGCACCTTACTTCTGAGGACTTCAAAGTGTTTTAACAAACAGTAATGAAGTCTGGAAGTGCTGTCTATAGCAGTCACCTCCTATTTCACAGTTGGAAAGGCAGACACAAAGCCGGGAACCAGCTTCCTCACCTCCCTGCCAAGGTCACTAACTTAGCAGCAGCTCAGGACGCGGCACCCCTGCCCCTAAGGGCACTGGTCACAAAAATCAACTTCAGCATTTGAAAATACCCCAAATTCTTCAGTATAAAGAKTTACCTCAATCCCTTTGATAGACTTTTTAAGGAGACTATTGTGTAACACTGCATTTATCCTGTCACTCAAAATATCAACAGGTTGCTACACGGCCACCTGTAAAATTCTGCAAGGCAATGAAAAGCTCAAGGAATGATTTTTCTGCCTTGTTTACACATAGTAGATAGGCACACAGGGTGATTACACGGTTCCCATAGTTTAAATTCTTTCCTACTTTAAAGTAAATCCTTTCAGTACCAGTGTATTTATCATTCTTTCTTCTTGCCTGTGACAAGGCTGTAACAACTTCTCAGTAATTACCTTCAAAAAAGGTCGATTCTGGGCTCAAAATTGGCAGAAAAATTACAGAAGGATGGCATTACATGCAATGAAATAGAACGTCCTGAGATAAACAAAGCAATATTATTTTACAACCAAAGAGAAACCTTCATGGGCTTTCACTGTGAATTTCTGAAGGCTTGTAGATTTCTGAGGGTAGTACTGATTGGTAAAACTCTTGATAAGTTGACTCCCAGTTACTACTACATGAAAATATACAGTATTCATTTCTTACAAAAAACAATCAAACATCATAGCATTTAAAACATTTTACATATAAACTGTATCCAATGGCATACATCTTAAAATATATCTCTTCTTATTAGTAAAATAACATAATTGTACACTAAAATGGGCTTTTTAATATTAAAACAATATACAATTATTTAGAGAAGTGACATTTTTCAACTAACTTGTGCTGAATATGCATTCTGAATATTTCTCTACTGGTTTGACATGAGCCAAGAGATATATATAATAGCAAGAATCTTTAAAGCATTCTGCTAAGTTGCTTTAGCTACATATTTGTAGCTTTCCACACGTGAAATTCAGTGCAAAGCATCTCAGAATAAAAAGTGAGATCATCATGGTGAAAAATTCATCATTTTACCAGAAAAATTCATCATTTTACCAGTATCCATCTAGATTTAAGCCCTGTGGGTATTCTGGAGAGAAACACAGATAAAATACACCAGTATTCTGTAGTTGTCTAATGCCCTTACTCATCAGAATTTTATCCAGTAAGTAGCTAATTATAATTAATTTTAAAAAAATGCATCAGTTCTTCCTGATTTGTAGCTTCACTCTAATAATCCTAGCATTATATTTTACACAAATGACTATTCTTTATACATTAGACACCTTACAAAAATAAAAATTAAAAAAAAGAAAAAGGAAGGAAGGGGGTGGGGAGTACCTGCTTGTAGAGCCAGCCACGTCTGACAACAGGTGCATTAGGATTCCTCTTTATTGAGTTTGATCTCTTTCCAAAATTATGAACCTTCTTTGAAGATCGAGATGTCTAAGTTAAATAGAACAAGTTAAAGAAAYGTCAATATCTGTTAACTTTAGAAAAATCATAATGTATTTTCTTTTCTTTATGCTATTTTCCTTATGAGCGCCTCTCTGGAGGTTTGCAGAATATGAAACACATTCTTTTTTTAGATAAATAATTATTATGATGGTTCTGCTGACTTCAGTATTTCTTTTTCCCTCTGTAGGAAATACAAAGACAACTCCCAAGACAAGCACTTAAAAAGTTTTCTTCTTTGGCAAGAAGAAAAAATAAATACCTATCTGATCTTCTCATAAAGCAGGTAGAAATTTTAGCAAACTGTAAAGAGAGAATTAAAACTAATAGAGTTAATATTAATAATAGAAAAAAAATCATTTGGGCAAGAAAATTCTATTGTTTTCTGCTTGCATCAAAGCCCTTACAAATGTGCTCAGATTTCCACAAGGTGCAATTCTAAGACTTCTCACTAGGTCTCCCACCTTTCGTAACATATACCATAATTTTTTTTTATTCTCTTTCTTCTCAAGATCCTTTCCCTCTATGATCTTTTGATTAGTTTGAATATTGATTATTTTACCTGCTTGCTCTAGAACTTACTTTGAAGCCTTTTGCCCTGTAACTTCAGTGCTTTTTTGTGCCACACCTTTCACATTGTTATAGCTATGCAAATGATCCTAGATGGTTAAGAAGAGAAAGAGGATAAATAACCKATCTTGGATTTCATTCCTCTTCCACATCAGAAATTAAAAGAAATGGGAAGAGGCATAAAGAAAGCTACAGTAATTTGCTATTCACACTTCAATCTTTTCAGTTCACATTTAGAAAGCTTGTTCTGTGATTAAAGTAGCTAAACATTTATTTTTGTTTTAAATTCTGTAAGAATTTAGGCCAAGCAGTGTGGCAATTTCCATAATGCACACGTAAAGTTTGCCGAAGTAAGTTTTTCAAGCTGCGTTCTTGGCCCTGCTCCAAATCCACCACTTTAATTTAGACTATATAACCCAGTGCTTCAGCTTCCCCTCCCTACCACTAAGGCATTTAACTAATGATAAGGTTATGCAGAGTTCCTAAAAGAGATCCTCAGATAGGAAGGCTAAACAAGTATGTTCCCTATCAGTTTTTGTAGCAAATTACAGTGTGGGGTTTCTCTGTTGAAATTCTTTCTCAGCGTTCACCACAGCCCTGAGCTGTTTTACACATGCTTCAGAGAGAACTTCATAGTTAATTAAAAATTCTAAATTGACAACTGAATTCAAAATGATGGGYAGCTTTTGCCAATAATACCACTCCATTCACTGAAGAATACAAAATTGCTTAGYTTAAAAAGAATGATCTTACAAAAACTTCCATGGTATCATAGATTTAAAACAGATGTGTATAAAGCAAAACATGGTTGTTTTGTATTTCTTTTTTAAAGAACAGGTGGGGATATAAAATAATAGGGTGTTTTTAAATTACCTTGAGATACAGAAATTTGACTGTCCTCAGTTTGGAAAATGAAACAGAGTTAGTAATTGAAAAAAATAATTCAAAATTAAAGTTCAAACTTTTAGCATTTTTATCTGCAAAATTCTACCATTGCAGAACGGATGAAGGTTTGTAAGATGCCAAGATAAATTAACAGAATTGATAGCTCTGTAGCAACAGTCCAAAATCTGTATGGCTCAAATTATGAAGCTGTAAAAAAGATTAACTGATAACAATGCAGAGCACATAAGATTAACTCTATATCCCATTCAGTTAACTTTCATGGCCACAATACCGGCACATAGCACAAGAGCTGCTTCAAGACATGGATGAGCAATTTATAGAACTCATACCTGCACTATTATTTGGTATTAAAAGTTCAAAAACTTTTCAGGAGTGTTCCAGATTTCCTGTGCTTGTAGAACAGTTAACGTATTAGGGATGCTTCTGAAAACACAAACCACCTTAGTACTACCAGTATCAAGTCTCCTAACAAATTCAGGTCMTTTAAATAGACTTCCCTTCAGCAGGTCTGATAACAAACCAGATTGTCTCCAATTTCACTGAGCTCAGGAAGGGTTAATTATACATCTTATCAATGGTGAATACAAACTTCCATTAATTGAATAGAGCATCACAAGTGTTTTCTAATTTTAGTTATTACACAGAACACTCTAGATGACTCATGCCATTATTTTACCACACACTGCTTAAAAAGAGTATCTGTTCTCAAGCAGTTCAGAGCCTCAGGACAGAAGTATTTTAGGATACTGGATTATCAGAGGAATATATATAACTAATTAACACTCCTCAAACTTGTAAAATCATATCCTCCTCTTTACCTCGTCTCATTATGCCCAGGATCCCCTGGCCATCTCATGCTCCCTCACATGCATATATCTAACATATCTCAAACTGGGGAAACAGGAAAGAAGGAAAGAAGGAAAAAATGAAGGGGTTCAAATACTTTTCACTGTACAGCACTAAAAATATAGCTCACAGGACATATCGCTCAGATCTGGCTTCTGAAGAAGGCAAAGAAAGGCACATCTGGTACCATCTGACTCTTGCTCTTGAGGAATAGTCACACCTGCCGTGATGCCTCTGAAGGCTGAACCTATGGGACCCAATACAGTTCAAGCACTGAGAAAGCGAATAAAAAATCCAGACATTGATATCCACACTTTCCCCTACCTGGAGAAAACCAACGCTAGCAGGGTTCTGAACTCTGAGCAACAGATCAGTCAGCACCTGGGGCTGCACACTCAATTACTCTGTAAGCTGCTCTCTGCCTAGCTGGTAGGTGACACAGAATTTACCAAAATTTCTTCCTCAGTTTCAGAACTACTAAATTTATCTATCAAATGGACTTCAATTAACTCAAAAATAGATTAACACAAAACTTATTTTTTCCGTATTTCAAAAACAAGGATTGAGAATCTAACTGATAAACAAATAGGAAATTCTCCGCATATGAAGTCAAACAAAAAGGGAATTAATTTTTTTTCCATATTCGACTTATGTTTAAAAATGTGTTTCTAGTCTTTAAGGCTTAGGTGATCTTCCAAACCACAAACCACCATGATGCTGCCTTCTTGATYTTATAGGCAATTTCTACACTTTCCACTATTGCAGTTCTTCATGAACTACGTACGTTTCTGTCTCATCATTTCAGCTTGCATTGGAATGGTCTCCCAATCATCCCCCCYGACCGTGCACTGGTTTGTATTGTACACCAAACTGGATTTCTCTGGAAAAAACTAAAATTGAAGATGCACAAGGAGCACTACTCAACTAGCCCTGCAGTTAAGCCACCAAAACACAAATAATACGGATAATCAGCCCTGAGTGCTAAAGTTTTTGCTCTACACATTTGACCCTGCATGCACACACACACATCCCCCTCCTTCCACCTCATGACTATTACTCTAAAACTTCTTATTCATCTGAAACCTGATGCAACACGCATGGCTATAACTAAACTAGCCATTTAAAGCTGGACTGGCTTGAGCATTCTATAAATACCTAGAAACAAAACGATGAATATTCATAAACAAATTGCCCTATGTCCTAGCTGCAAATGAGACACGAGGAGCTCTGCAGCAATTGTCTTAGGCTAATACTCCATTCCAGTTACTAAAAGAAAAYCATTAGTGTTGGTCTGCTGATGGTCAGGACAGTCATGAAGAACAGAGGAGAAGAGCTGTGGCAGGGTGGGCACTGGTTATATTGCTTATTTTATTCACACATTAAAAAGCTGATATCCTAAATGCAGTTCAGGACACACAACCACATTTGTCTAGATAAGGATTTTAAATACAAAATAAAAAGAACTGCAATTGCAAAAACTACTACTTCATTTTAAAAAGAAGGCTGGAAATACACATCTCTTGTAGCAATCACAAGCCTACACAAATCCTTCCTGCAGCCTGAAGTCTGTGCTAGTGACTCCCAATTTAGAAATATACTTCAGGCTAACAAGGAAGAAAGTAGCACTTAACAGAGCACTCTGACCAGAACTTTACTGTATTATTTGGCCAGCATCGTTTATATAGTGGGGAAGGAAGAGAAGACTTCTACCAAGGAGAGACTGGTTTTGCCTCACCTCATCTTTTGTATTAGTCTCTAGGCAGCAGCATTAGACAAGTATTTCTGGCACAAAGGAAAAAGTGCCTCCCTATTCTAGATCAATTAGCATAAATTAAAGTGAGAACATATTTCCACATTCTTCAACTGCCTGAAAATTTAGCTGTACTACAAGAATTTTTATCTCAATTCCTCATTATTTTCTAATGTTAGATGTGTTCATGACTTTCCTCTGCAAACAGAACCACCTAAAAAGATAGCTGTGGCTAATACATGGAGCATTCTTCTGTTCCATAATTTACTTTCCTCATCAGTATCTTACTTCTTTTCTTGTGCTGCTGTACACAGAACTTCCACATATTATATTCAAATTTTGACATGATAGCTCAAGAATTTCAGGTTTACTGTCAGAGAGATGAACAACAAAAGCAMAGAAGAAAATTAGTTGTGGCATCCAGGTAAAACCCGCAGGTGATTTCTAAACAGTTATCTTTTAACTTATCTTATTCAACCCGCTAGCCTTGAAGAGCTACTAAAAAAAAAGGCTGACTAATATTAGCTGTGGTTTGGTTCTACTTTGCAAATATTCATCTCCTGAAAACAAAACAATTAAAATGATGTAACAGCAATTCAGACAAGTTTACATTTGAAACTGATGAACAATAATTGCACATACAGTCACATTAATCTCATTAATATTTTAATTGTATTTAGTAACTGGAATAAGGGTTAGGAGAGATGAGAAGAAGCATGAAAGTCTGTGTTTCTTTAAAATAAAATTACAATAATTACCCTGTAGCAATCTCAATTTCCTTCTAAAATACTACGAAACAAACATGCTAAAGGGCATTCTTTTAACTGCTCATTTGAAAGAGGAGTATGAAAATGTATTTGAAAAACATGTGTTCCCACACTGGAATTCACTTCCTCCATTTAACCTGAAAGTGCTTCCTAGTCAGTTCTGTTATAACTCATTTTCTATATAACTCTTACTACAATCAATGTCATCACTACAACTCCACGAAAAAGACTGATTTTTTTTGAGTTTTTTTTTGTTGTTGTTGTTGTTGTTGTTCGTTTCTGCTTTTAAACTGGCTTCCCTGACAGTTACGGACTTAGCCATGACTTTACTGAACTTGAGACTATTTGGTTACTACTGACAGTTCACCTGTGACTTTCTTTTCCAGCAACATTGATAGATTAATGCACTCCTTCAAAGCTAGGAAATTCTTCTCAAAATAATGGTTTTCAAATGTAGGTCGAGGATTCTGCCTGGCTAAGGAGATATTTGTAACAAAAAAGAACTTTCAAAAACACACTTAATGCAGCCTTTTCTATATGCAAACTCACAGTGTTTCTTTTCTATAACATGCAAAATGAATTATTTCTWTCCAAGCTTTCTAAAACTAAGGAATCTGCAGGCATGCCAAACTATATTTTCTCTTCCAGACTGGATTATCTGCCACACTTTTCCACATTAACGTTTTCAATGCTTAGCAAAACTATAYATATTTGGGKTTTTTTTTCTTTTAAATGTTACCTGCCAAGTAGAAGACATTACTAGGCTCTTATCTCTAATCACTTTCAACTTGGTGTTCTATTTTTTGCAAAAGACTGCTTGACTTATAATGACGAAACTTAAGTAAAATCCTTAATTATGCAGTAAGCGCACTTTTCTTTTATGAAGGCTCTCAAAAAATGAAAAATGCACACAATAGTCTCACTGGCTTAGTTCAATAATCTTAAAGTACATAGTATTGAATCCATCATGTGGATAGATGTCTGGAGATTTACTTTAACCTTTCCAGAAGTTGRATAAAGGGAAAAACTGGGACAGAATGAAGCTAGGGCAACCTATGAATGAAATCCAGGACTTCTACTTCCATCCCAATACCTGCGAGTCATGATGCATGCACTTGAATTCCTACCACGTGGTCAACACTCAACTCTCTTGTAACCACTTAGAAACAATTACAATTTTCTGAGTTTTACTTGAAAAAAATCTAGTCAACTGTTTGTACTTCTAGTAATTGYCACAACGATGCTTACCCAGATGTCTGAGCAGTCGCTCAAAATTGTGCTATTTCACACTAATTTGATTGGAAAGGTTAGACACCATAAACAATTTAAGTAGGTGCAAGTCACAAGATCCACCACCTCTGACAAAAATTGCAGCTTCAGTGATAATTTGTTTCRGACACCTGAGTTTCCAAATTAAACATGAAAAGAGTAAAATGCCCTAAGACAGATATATGCTTTGTTTCTCTTTTCACATGGAGTACCAATAACAAAGTTTCTCTGTGAATAGCACACTAGTACCTTTTGAAATAATTGAGTATTTTTACTTTTAATTTAATTTGGACACAAAGACTTACTCTGCCCACAGGGCTCATGGGATGAGCAGCATAATCTGATGTCAAATTATAGTTAGTTGCTTCACATATCATGCTTAYTGGTCGCTCCTTCTTTTCTTCAGATGTCATAGCTGCAGCAGTCCTGAAAATAGAATATGTAATAGCACTAGAACATGCTGTGTGTTCAAACTGCTATTAAAAAGCATTCCTAGATGTTGCCTAATAGGAACTGTGTCCTACTTTTCCTATTTTTAAAGCAATTCACATTTCATTGTAAAGGTACTTGCACTGTGTTTTAAAAAAGCCATTAAATTACATAGCAAAGGAAAACTTAAATTTATCACAGATGAATTCTCTATTATTGTAAGGGGCTGGTGGGAGAGAAAAAGACAGCTATGAGCATGAGGTAGAAAGGGGAGGAAATGATCTTCAAAGACCCCATTTGGCTTTGACCCACTTGCATGAAAGCACTCATGTTTGTTCCATTTCTCATATTCCGAGTCTCTCAGTCTTGAATAGTCTCACTCTATTTACAGCGTTGCACTAATGGTGAGCAACAGGACACCCAATACCTGGCCACACATAATATCTTGGGGTCAGGTATGACTACGATGCACACTTTCTCGTAATGCTTAAATTTTCAGGAAAGACTCTGTTGTATATGCTACAAAATTAATGCAAAGGCAGCAAAACAACTCATTACTCAGCTATTCAGAAAGTGTCTAGATTGGCCAAGAAGGTAAACAAATGAGAAGAGACTACTAGGCAAAATAAGGTAAATTAAATASACTTGATGCTCCCTATATGATTCAAAAATAGATTCCTTGTTGTTAACTTACTGGATTATTAAAAAAAACCCATAGGCTGTTTGCCAAAACTAGAGCTGAATAACTCAAGTGACAAATGGAAATCCACACAATTATMCCCAATGTAGTTCTATTGTAATCAATCTGGGCTATGGTTTTTACCTTAAAAAATAGTATTAAGTATTACTTTCATATAATTAAAAAAAACTCCTTGTATATGCTTGGGAAAAATAAAATTTTGCAATTAGAAATCACTGAAGCATACTACCTTATTAACACACTTTAATATACATGAATTTTATAGCCTTAAACAGATGTCACTTACTGTTCATTCACAACAAAAATACAGTTGTCCTGGGAGGGCTGTCCTGTTACTGGATGTTTGCAGGTTACTTTTCGTTCATTATGACTGTGGAAGAGAAATAAGAARCTTATATAGACACTAGATATTTAACTTTTCAACTCCAAAAATTCAGTACATCAAGTATGTAAGTCCAATGAAAGTAACTGCAAATATTTCACGATGGCATGTAACTGCCTGTTTCTTTTCAAAACCTATGCGCATGCATGCACACACACAGACACACACACACACACACACACTCATAAAAAGAATGATTTAAAGAATCAGAGAGCTGTCACAAATACCCTGGAGCTGGATGCAGAACATTTGCACTGTGTTGGTTAATGCTTCTGACTTTAAGCACTAGAGAAGAATGTTACTAGCTCATATATAGATAGGATCACTGGCAATTAACTCCAGCAGAGTCTTTATACGTTCTTAAATGGGATTTCAGCTAACCAGGGAAAGTTAAACATAAACAAGACATTAACTGTTCTGTAGGGGTAGAATAACAACACATTAAAAGCAATTTTCTTCTAGCGCAGAGTTTGACACTGCTCACTTAGAAATTTCAGAGGGTACGGATAAAGTGACTGAAGTGGCGCGTGGTGTCCAACCTCCAACGTTTCGACTGCAGCGCGTCAGCCACCCATCGCAACCAGCCAGGGAAGGGAAGAAGAGGAGTCGCCCTTGCTGCCAGGACGCGTCCGTCAGCTGGCAGCTGTATCGCGTTCCTCACGCACACGGGGGCTGCCGGGTCCCGGCTCGCACGCGAGCTGCGGTCGCGCTAAGAGCGCAGCGGGGCCAGCCAGCGCCGAGCTGCCGACTGTCACGCAGGCGAGACCGCGCTCCCACGAGGAGCAAACGGTGGCTGAACGGCAATAACCCCCCACCCCCCGAGAGCGATCAGGCCCCAAAATTTAGCGAGAAGGCAGCAAAGGTGTACTGCCAAAAGTTAAGGCTGCTTCAGTGATTGGAAAGCATTCAAGCAGAAGTCACCCTGAGAAAGGGCAATGAGCTCATACCACACCACTGTGTCATCCCGGTTATTTCCAAACTACTTCATAACTCACCTCTCTCATGCTTCTAATGCTTCAAATAACGTACACAATCAAGAGAGTATTTTGGTATAATACAAAACACTCTGCAATATCTGAAATATTATAAACCATAAAGAAACAATAATCCCTTTTGATAGTATTTACATCTGCAAAATAATCTACTTATCCAAAATACACGATAACAATTTTTTCCACGTATGCAAGRTATCTTCTAGAACGCAATGCTCTCTTTATCACAATTTCAACCTTGCAAAATATTCTTGGACAGAGAACAAACACGGAGGGAAAAAACAATCTGCTTCAGTTGCAAGGTACCAGAGGAGGTGCAGAAGAGCAGCTCTGAGTGCCATCTTCTCCCTAACAGCCACCTCTTCACTGCCCCGTGGACTCTTTTTTAGCTTTTAGACAATAAAGCACAGCTCAGCTTGCAAACGTTACACTTCCTGCCCCTCCTGCTTCCCCAAACACCTTCGATTCAACACGGCGAGCTTCACATCCTGCTGGTTTCTTGGAAATTCCTTTGGGTCACGATCACTTGGCAATTCTAGAGCAAGACTAATCATACGCTCCCTCTGCGCAAAAGCCGAATGCAACATTTCGGCTACRYTCRTGGACGACGGGCGTTTGGATCAATYTGCACAAACCTCAACCGTCAGATCATAAAGGTAACGGATGGATGTTATGGAGCTTAACTAATGAGCTAACAAACTCCGGTATTTTATCTTCTCACTAGATTCAGAAGAGCTGTAAGTTTAGCTTCCAAACAAGCTTCTGTTATAAACGTGCATCCATTCAAAGAGGGGCCCAGCGAGAGACCCCTTGAGCACACATGCGCCAGGCTCCTACAGTGCCATTCAAGTGAAAATGGCCCAGGTTGCAGAGAACTAAAATTAAAAGGATTCYTGATAAAACGCCCATTTTTTTGTGATCCCTCTTTTTACTAATTACCAAAACCTTCCTTTTCATTCTCCCAAACATTTCAGAAATTCTCACACCAAGTTAAAGATGAAATAGAAATTAAAAAAAAGAAACTTAAAAAAAAAATAAAAATAATAGGAAATGCCCCAGCAGTGTGCAACTCTCCCCCAACGTTGCAGACTTGTCTGTGTTAAGCCTTGACAGCTCGCTATCAGCTGACATCCAGAAACATAAAAATAAGCCATCGGGACTGTTGCTCAAAGACCATTGATACTCAGAGCTGCGAGAGAGGCGGCACAGCCTGTGTTCTGGGCAAGCACAACTGGTGCATGTTGGCAYGGGAGCAGGCAACAGTCAGAGGTCCTAAAGGGAGGTCATACAAAGCCAGAAGGGAAAACGCAAAGTAGGAGGAAAAAAGGGAGAGAAAGAGGAACGCAATGACACAAACTGACGTAAGAATATTTTGATTCAATCTAAAGTCACGTACACAGACAGTATTCCAAAAATACTGAAATATTTTGGGGCAAAATGCCGTTTTCCTTACTACTAARTCTAATGTCAAGATGTATAGAGGTGTAGCTGACATTTTATCTAATCTGATAAAAAATGCAAAAAACAACAACAGGGACACGAAATTCGGTGGGCCGTAAAATATTTTTTCTAGTATTATGATATTTTTATAGTCACTTCATACTAAAAATAGAAAGATAAAAAAAAATCTTTTTCTCTTGCGCTTTGATGCAAACAGGGTCTTTTGAGTGACCACTGAAAATTCAACTTGTACTAAAAAGTGTGACTGCTGTAAGCACATTTAACTAGATAGATTTTAAATACTTCCATTAAAAACTTTACCATTACTCATCCAAAATACTGCATTTTTGATGTTAATTTAGCTTGTATTTTGACAAGACTCCTCCAAATACTGTATAAGATGTAGAGTATCTTGATAATTATTTTCACAACCTGCCTACACAACAGTAGGTGAAGGCATTTATTTTGAACTTAATCTTGCAGACTAGGACTAACTTCATTAAGAGCTACCACTCGATATTCACAACCTTCGTGACATTCAATTCAGACAGTCACTCAATTATCCACAAAATTTCGTTCTGGGTCCCCATATACGCTTAACATTTTAGATAGCACTTTTTAACAATACATACCATTATTACATCTCGGTGGAAATAAAGCAAAAYCTTTTTGCTTAATATCAGAGAATTTTAGTTTTACATAATCTCCAGGCTATAATTCAGACTTCCAATTCCGCATAKTTGTGTCTGTACTTTTACTAGGTTGTAACAACTGAGTAATTTTGATACAAGCAGCTGGAAGCCAGTGTATTAATTTACTTGCTTACGCAGAGATACAGCCTCCAAGACACACGAAAATAATACTGCTCTTCCTTCTCTCTCCGAAAGGTTCTCGATAACACCAGAGCAACCAGAGTAGCTATATACATACACTGCTGGGCTTATACCAAAGGAAATAACTGACTCTTACTGTTTTAGCATCCTTACTTAGGTTGTATTAATGGTATGTTAAATTCTAGAGCCAAAAAGGGGGAAAAACTGCCTGTGTGTTTTATTTATATTCATGAGTGTACTCTGCAGACTCAGTATGTGGCATGAACTACTACTCATTAATATTTGCCCCTGGGAGGTGTTGAGTTCCAAAAGTCAGCGCAACTGGCTAAAATGACATTACAAATACGCATTTYAATAGAAAATAAATCATAGTGCTTGTATGTATCAAGATAATATCCAGTTCTTAATCCCAGTAGTGGTCCTGAACAGTGACCTAATACAAAAGAAATAAAAACAAAGCAAAAAACCCCACCACACCAAAATAGCTCAGGGCCACTTTCCATCTTCAGCTATCTCAGTACAACACAACTGATACCAATTTATCAGGACACTTYGACCTCCTTCTCACGATTTTTTAAATTTTTCTTCCCAATCCACTCCCGTGGACATTTCAAGCCTTGGCAGCAGTTAGTAAAGAAACCCACTTAGCTCAGCTTTGGCACACAGACAAGCCCTCTGAATACAAGGAATCATCTTTGTTAGGTTAGAAGTTCACAACAACCTTGAATTTGACTCAGGTTGTTTGCTCTATCTACTCTCTTTTTCATCCCTCTAGACACTCCTGCTCTCTTTAAATGACAGTACTATTTTATCTATTCTCATTAATGCCAGAAACATTCAAAAAACCTTTTTGGAGTTTCAATCTACTCAGTAAATGCAGTACAAGGACTAGTAAAAAAATAAATAAATAAACCGAAAATACACACATAACCTCTCCCTCTAAACTTTCAAATAGGTAATTCAGACAGCATCATCCAATATTTTAGTAGTAACACACTACATAAATCCAGGGGTTGTACTTCCCAACAAAAGCCCTACAAAATYAAAAGAAATGAGTCAGTATGACCAGAACCCCCTTTCAAAGCCAGGGTAGTGTAGCTATATAGGGCAAGAAGGGAGAAAAGCAGTGATGAGGTAAAGCACCCAAAACGTTCTGCACATCATTCCACCTATTTCCACATATCCTCAGCAGCATTAGAGCATCAAAAAGGCCACACTACTGCTATCGCACAAACCTTGTGGGCCAAGGACTCTTGGTACAACATTTTTTTCCTCCTACTCTGGCACTTCAACTTTGAATTAGTAAGTAAGGTACACAAGACATTAATGGCAGAGCAACTTGATAAGATGCATGCAACCGAGGAACAAACATAATTGAGTTTAATATTAGAACAGTACATATCCCTGTCTTTCCACTACAGCCTTCCAAGATGTATATACCCATCCTTCTACATTGGWCAACAGCTTGTAGATACTCAGTTTTCAGATATTGGGGGGTTTTGTTGTTGTTTTTCTTTGTTTTTTAGTTTTACCTTGCATTTAACAAGATTGCAAAATTGCAAGATGACCCCGAAAAAGCTGTGTGCCAATACTCTGTTCTGATCAAAACTGCTACGAAACCAACAGATTCAAAATTCTGTCCAGTTTTGCCATTTTGAAATTGCTATAATCTTCAACTACACTAGGATATTTTGGATTGAGAACCAACTCAGATACTGGTAGTTGAAATGGAACAGAAAATGTACAGTCATACAGCAGGATGGCTGTATGACCACATACAGGATGGCCACAATTGAAAACGAAGAGTTAGATGCTTCTTCCTCTGGAAAAGAGAAGTCCACTGAGAAGTGGCAGGAAACTAGGGTGGGGACATTTGGTTTGGGGTCTCTCCGTTGAAACATTTGGTTAAATTCTCTGTCCTCAGGGGAAAAAGAAGGGGAAGGGAAAGGGAAACCCACACAGAGCTGGGTCAGAACTGTCACAAAGACACATCTGGCTTTCTCCCAGTGAAATTAAAACTAGATGCCACTTCAAAGCTTCCCTCATGCTCTTTCTTTGCATACTCTATTTATATACTATAAATGCTGAGGCCTTCTCTTCTGCGCATTCTCAGGGTGACCATCAAAGCAAAGGCTGAGCTCTGCTTCACTGAAAGAATACGAACAAAATCACAAAACAGGACACCACTTTCAACAAACTTTCATACCTCTAATTTAGAAACAATGTTCCTTTTGACAGCCGAACACTGAGGGACATATTTCAGAAAAATGGTATGCCAAATAGCCATGGGTTAGAATAAATGTTAGGAGGCAGAAAAAATTCACAGTCTGACAATCTGATGTTTATTAGGCAAGCAGACAATCACTATAAATCTCCAACTTACTCAGAAGTACATGAAGATACTTTACATGAAAAGTGAATTTATRTATTTCTTGTATATGCTTCATTGAAAAATATAAATAAAAATTACTAGTAAAGATAAAGATGCTGGGCAAAAATTTCAAAAGGAATTTGTCCTTTTTATACATATGCTAAAGTTTTGCACAGATGTTTAAAGATGAGATGAAAATGGAGAGAAACATAGGACAAGTCTAGCCCAGCTTTATTCAACTTCTTTGAAGTGTTTCATTTCTGAACTAGGAGAAAAAAAAACATCAGCAATTTTTACCTTACGTATTTGCTTTCTAATACAAGAACGCCTTGTTCCTAATCGAAATAAATGCAGTAACTTAGAGTTATCTAATAAAAAGTTGCCTGGATTTGGAAAAAATGTAAGTAAATGTAGTCTTTACACRGCTTTTAGCAAGGATGTGGTCTGTGGTTGTACAAATGCTTCTATTTTACTAAAATTGTAATGCCATATTTTAGAATAAATAGCACACGCAAGCACTTTTCAGTCAGTCCCAGCATACCCAACAATTATGAGCCTTTTTTTGATTAAGCTTTTTAAACAACAACTTTGGAAATCACACTGCTTAGCTTCACTGGAAAACATAGGCATATGGTAACTCCTAACATCGAGGAGTCTGAACAAAAGAGGGTGTAAAAGAGGCAGTAGGCTTAAAAGCACACGAAGAGCTGACAGACCTGTATAACATCACACAAGCTGCTAAAAACAAAGCACTGAGAATTCCTCATGTACCCAAGCACACATTAGGTACACAMAAAACGACTCATTTTCTTGGCAGACAACGGAACACCTAACCCACGGCTGCTGCCATTTTGCTCTGAGTTTATTTTTCCAGGCAAAGGGTCAATTCTCTTGATTTTTTTCTAAGCCGTCCTTAGTTGAAAGCACGGCTGTTACAAGTCACGGGAGTCCTTGTTGCTGCTRCAATGAAAAAGCACCGGGACATCTCTGCACAACCGACAGTACTCCAGCTTTTCAGTTATTATTTATTTCTCAAAAGGTTGAGCACTACTGGCCTGAAATTGTAAGCCTTTCCTTCAATGGGATCCTTCAGATTTACATTCCAATGAAAATATGAAGTGACAAATCAAACCTTTCGTCACCTAACTGGATGCAATTAATACGCTCTCACAAACTACTTCCAACAGTGATGTTCCAACATCAAACAGTTCCCTTCCTTGTGCATATTACGTAATTAAGCACAAATATTAAAAAGCCCTCTCAAAATGCTAAGATGGATATTGTATAAAAACAGCGTATGCTGTCTTACAGATTGAGAAGCTTTTAATACGAAATTGTTCTTTCTTACCAAGCAGTACACTTTCCGAGAATAAAGTCATCACGGTTCTCAGTTTTCCCTAAACTTTGTGAGAGGGTCACTTTCATCTGCAGATAACATTTTTGGGAATCTGTAAGAAACTCAGACTCAGCCTAGGCAACAAAAAGCCATGCACCTTTAAAGAGAAGGGTGGTAATTTGTGACATGTGCCACATGCCAAAGTTTGTGACATTTTCCTACAAACAGTTTAAACCCTAGGCACGGGGTCCAATATTGTAGGTTGGTAACAGCACTGCAGATGAAGAAARTTTTCAAATAGGTAGGCATACTTCATAATAGAAGTGATTACTATGTTGTTTGCTATTTGAAATAGTTTGAGAAAATAGGTGGGTGTTACAAGGCAGTATTATCCATAAGCCTCAGATTTGACAGCTGAAATTAAAGCATTCCTTAATGGATAAACACCTAGAAAGGTTTTGAGAGCCGAGGTAACGCAACACTTCCGCCGTGAAAATCTACACTCCTTTTTCTAAAGGAAAACAAGATGTGGAGGAGCATGGTTCAGTGGGTGGCTTGCAAACCAGAAGGGGCACTGGATGCTCTGGCCTGGGCAGTACCACTTCTCCCCATTGAAGATGGGCAACAGATGCCTGATCAACTAATACTGCCCAGAAGCCTGTTTCCCCAGACATGGAAGCGATGCTGTGGCACCTCCCAAAGTGGTGGTGGGGCAGAAGGGGTAAAAGCTACTATCTGGAAAGAGGAACAAAACAAARCAAAACAAAGTCACAGACAACAGCTTTTCTAATATGCAGAGGTAGTTTGCTTCAACGTTAATGTTAGTTTTTGATAATCTGAGTGGTCTAACGACTGAAGGCACTGAGAGGTGATAATTAGGAGCTATTAACTGATATTTACTCACATATAYGGTGTTAAAGGTTTTTGGAACCAGAAACAGCCCTGACATGAACTTACAGGGGAGAAACGCACTTTGTGTAATCGCAAGAGCATCACGGCATCACTACAGTTAGAGAAGTATCTTGCATTAAGTGTTGTAACTTGGGAACTAGAGAGAGAGACTTCAGTTTCCTTAGCCATCCTCCACAAATCTAAGCTTGATTTTTCAGTAACTTGCTGTATAAATTTTAGCAAATGCTTATTAAAGTTGTTATGAACTGTCAATGTTCTTCAAAGCTCACAAGATAGAAAGCTATCTCCAAAACTTGTGACGCGTATCACTACGTTCAGTTCTGCAAGCCTTGGCCTGCAGGATTTATTACAGTGTTAGATGCATAAATGAAACACACTGTTTAGCAAGTGTTAGTGAGGGAAATACGAACTTAAAAGGCAATTCTGATTTATGTTTCCATTCCAAGTTACCATGTAAAATCTAATGTTACTTTGTAGAAAAAGCTTACTGCAATAACAGTTCCTTTAATTTCTAAGATTAAGATGCTTTTYAGTGACTATATTTTGAATAAAATTGCTAGAGATAATGCATATAAGAAAAATCAATGCACACAAACCAGTTGAATACCTAGATATATTTTTAAAAATACCTTAACCTTAATATCTATCCTATGCAAGAAACAATCTTGTTGTCAAAAATATTTTTAACTGAAGTCTGATTGGGTCAAACTTCTTTGTAAGGTCAYGTGGTTTCAAGAACTTAGGATGTCTAAAATTAAATAATGTAACCTGAATAAAAGTCAGGGCTTTGCTACAACGTCTCAATTTGCATTGAGCTTCAGACTATAACACCATCACTTCTCTGCATATTGCAGCCACAGCCAGCCTTGTCTGTCCTGTCACTTAAYCCAGTTTCCCTGCAGCCACTTCTTTTAGTTCAGAAGGGAACTCAACAGATTCAGTAATCAGAGGACAAATTAAAATAAAGAAAACTTTCTTTCAGAAAAAGGTGTGCATTTAACTAAGAAGAATAATAAATCCTACAAGYATTTCCTCACTTTGGTTTTCTCAAGTAGTTGAGACCATTCTCTGATACAGAAATGCTCCAGAATGGTAATTCCTCTTCTCCAAATGCGAATATTTAGCAAATTGTTATAATTTCCCCCTATTTATAGCCCCCTCCCCTCTCCACATACATTAAAGCACAAAAATTCCAGAAAAATAATTAAYAATTAAGTTACTACTGCACTAAACTTCTCAGTTAATATTGTCAACATACTGACAGATTTTAGACTGCATCTTTTAAAGTAGATTCACCAAKAAAGTTAAATCAAGGAGAATGGAAAAGTATTCAATAGGGCAAAGCAATACTGTAAATTAATTTAAGTTTGGAAGCAAGTTAGATGTTGCTACCAAATTAAACGTTATCCAAGATTTTCAGAATTATAGCTGTTTTTAACTACTGAAAGCTTCTTCACTGAGAAAGGTAAATGTACTGATAAATAGTCTATGAACTTCTGTAGTATTTTTTTCATTCRTTCATATTTTTCTATGTTGACAACATGAGACAATTACAAAAATCTAAATTTGGACAACATAGACCCCCACTTTCTAATCCTAGTCCCCCAAAACTATCTCCAAAGGCAATTTGAAAGAAAACTCACTTTTAGAAGACAGTTCAAAYGCTTTATCTCCAAAATGCAATATCAAACAGATTTGAAATTGTATGGAGTGAATACCACCCTTCCTTGTGAAGTACAATTCTTATAATTCTACTAGTAGCTTTTTAAGAACTAGTTCTAAATTACCCTTGCTACTTAAAATCTGTAATATGAGTTTAAGCAACCTCACTTCTGATACCTGCCAATGAGATACCTCTTTCATGTTTTTTTCATTGATCCTCAGCTACTTTACAAACCAGTTACATGCATGTCTACTTTTGTTCATTAGCCTTGGTTAACTARTTTCCTATATTCTGAAGCTGAAAACAAATAGTTTGACTCCCAAAGACATTAGGTATAGTTTACAATATATCACCACTTAGGAAACAATAAAATACCAACTTTATGACTCAAATTTAAGAGACCATTAAATTTCTTAAAATGTGCCTTTTAAGAAATAGTTCTGGTTCTAATACCCTTAATATTAATTAGTCTAGATATGCAATAGCGATCACCTCTGTTCCAGTGTTTAAATAATTAAATACTATTTACAGAGGAGATGGAATAAAGAGGAAGCGCAGTTTGCCTCCAATATTGAATGATACATCATTCCAGGTTATATAGTCTTTTACTTTCAATAAAGGCACTTCAGGAAAAAAAGCACATATGTTTTTAGCCCATGTAATCCAGCAGTTTTACAATATTACTGTGCTGTGCGTGAATGATTTTCTGAAATTAATTCTATGATAAATTGATTTATGTACTGTTGTAAGGCCTGATAACACTGGCTTTTTCCTGTTGAACTCAGGTGCTGCTGCTGTTAACAGTGCCTAATCTTCAAAAATTTTCAGYGCCTYTGCAGTATTTTACAGCAATGATTTTCACGTGCAGTTTTTAAGTCACTTGCATAAAATGTTCAGGAGAGTTCTTTGGTTGACCACCAGTTCTCTTAYTCTTTCTCATAATTTTAGGAATTTCAGTCCACATCAGATTTCACATTATGTCAATCTTTCACTTAATATGTAGACAAAGAAGCAGACTATGAATTTATAGCACTTCAATTATAGTCAATTACCTCATTTTTAGTATATAGAACTTAAAAGCTCTATATACTTTTTTTTTGTTCAATTGGAAGACCACACTAATTTATTTGTATATATAATTCCCCAGATTGTCAATCATTTTGTGCAACTACTTCGTGCTTTTATTGTCATGCATTCTTCCTCTCCCTTCTTCCCACTTTCTTGAATAGCATATCAACTACYTCTTGCTGAAATAAACCCTATTTTGTGGATTCTCATTCACCTCAAACATACATTTCACTTYGCTTCCACTGCTGCTCTCCTTGGATCTCAGTTGTTAATCATCTTCACTGAAGACTGCTTGGTTGTTACAAGATATGACTTTTTTTAAAAAAAAAAGGAAAAGAAAAAACCAAACACTTTTATAATATATCCTAAACTCTTGTTTAGTTTAGTCTCATAAACTGCTTATAGCTAGGACATCCTTTAATCCTTTACAAGACACTTTCAAGCATAATTGCAAGAGTTAGAGCACAACTCAATTGCTCCATTAAACTGCTGCTGTAGAACTGTAAAGAGAAGTAAAGCTGCCTAAATTTATTGAGTTACAAAATTTTTTTTCAGCAAAATGTTACCTCCAATTCAATGCCAGACTTTGAAGAAAAATTTGGTGGCATCGAGTCGTGTTGCCTCRCAAAACTAGGTAAGTGCATCAGTAATCAAAATCTGATATGGATTAATAAACCTAGTTAAATATCTTATTTCTCATGACAATTTTCTCTTTTGGCCAAATTTCCAGGAATCTTTCCCTTATCCCATCTGCTTTATTTATGATTACTATCTGTATTTTTTTCTAAAAATTGTATGAAACAGCCATCAATGAAGCAAATCACATTTTTATCTTAGCCAACATAACATGTTGTAGGTGTTTAACAGCGTAATACTGCTCAGATAAGAACACGACTTCCATGCTTGCTTGATCATGTTCCCAATGCCTTATAAGTTGGCATACTTCCACAATCATATCTCTAGTAAAAACAGTCATTTTTATTAAATATCAGCACTCTTCTAAAAATTGTACAATGTAATTAATAGAAGTAAGCCACTCTTATCAAAGTCTTACAACAGAATACATTAGTCACAGCTAAACACTTCCTCAGTCTGCTGAGAGGGGAAAAAGGTCTTGCAAATTTCTGCAGAGTAAATACATTTTCTTCTGGGAAATCTTTAGAAATACTTCTTTTAACAATTTGACAGAGGAAAGCAGCTGAAGTATTGGTGTATCCACTTGTGAATCAGTTTGAACTGCACAACCACATTCAGCCAAATCCCATATTTCAGGCTTTCCCTCACAATAGATCTTATTCTGAAGGAGAAAAGGTACACGCTGAAACCTTACAAAAACAGTTATTTTAAGGACAAACTGTCACCAGTAACGCTTCAATCACAGGTCCTCTTAAACCCTTTGTAACAGCTGCATACTCTTGGTGGTCCGCTGGTAGAGCGCATGCAAATAYGCGCACCAGATCCCGGAGCGTAATTAATGAAAGATCCACACCGTGTGTGTGGSCCTGCATTCAGTGCAGACAAAAGAGTACAAACTCTATTTAAAATAGCCCTCGTTTAGGAYGCGAAGTTCAAGCGTACAGACAGCCGTCGGGACATAAAGCGYGTCGCTGAACTGGAACACCAAGCACGTCAGCTGCCACTGCCGAGGTCCAAGGGCGCAGCCGAACTGCGCGCAACTGCTGCTCCTCTCCCTTGGTCAGGGCTCAGCTTCGGGAGCCTGTCACTTCAGGAAAACATCGCTGCCCCCGAAGAACAGCGGCACGTTGGTTTGCAAGACTCAGAAAGACCAAAACGTCGGCAACACGCATATACACATGATTCTTCATCTGACTGCCTTCAAGTATTGCTAAAATTTAGGCAGGCTTCAACACTTCTGCAAATACTACTCTTCAGGAAAAACGCCATTTTAATATTAACCACACACACACACAAAAAAAAAAAATCTGAAGGGCTGTTAAACATCACGCTTCAGCGTGGCGTTAATTTTTCTTACACCTTCCTCTTGCACGTCTGCACAAGTCACTACCAGGGACAGAATGCCAGATTCGACGGACCTRAAGTCTGATCTACTATGACAGGTCTTACGCTCCTATGGCAAATGTAACATTGACTGTCAGAATAAGTGACTGTCTACAACTAATTGTTGCTGTTAATATTAAGAACACCTGTCAGCAATTATCCAACCCAGCCCTTTATGGCACTGAACCTGTTTTCCACRCTGTTCAATATTATTAGGCTTCAGCTATAGTTCCTAGCTTTGCTGCATATGACCAGAAAGCAATGGGAGCTCTACAAATAGAGAAAAGGCACGTCAACCCGAACACAAAATGAAGTAGCGTTCAGGTACTTCAGGTAGTGTTTCAGCAGCTTTAATTCCACATTTTTCCATGCATCCAAGTCAGGCATTTCAAAAGGAGAATGGGCCAAAATAAGCACCATTGGAACACCGTCATTTAGGTAGTAGCTTACATCACTGTTTGGTTTATCAGATGAAATTTTAGTACTAAGAGTTAATGTCCATCACCTAGTGCTTAAATGCAGACCGTCAATCACTTTAGTGCCTGATGGTTTTGTCTAATCAAACCACTGCTGATGATCAAACCATGTTTGAAATATCCTCTTGACAAAATAATCTCTTGGCTGTCTCCTGCTGTATTTTCATATCTTTAGTTTCAACACCTACACAGATTGTTCTGCAGATTGTACCCAGTTCTTTCATAAATGCAGAGCAATGACTACAGCTTACTGACAAAATGAATTGTCAGCAGATTTTTATGGATACGCAGGAAACTCACAGCAAAAGAATATTACAATCAAATCTCTTAATTTTATATCCTGACCCTCACAAGGATATCCTGACCCCACAATGCAACTGAAATAACATTTTTATTAAGAACTACTCTGGACCCAGGAACCTGCACCCTTTCAAAGAATGGCACAGTGGGTTGTCTTTTCCAATTACAATTATAGGTTAATTGCATAAATACAAAAAAAAAAAAAAATACCCCTCCGAGATAGTACTTTTCTTGAACAGACATGATGCTACTGATAACCTTGTTAGGATTTTCTTGCACCTGGGAGAAGCAGTAGTGTGCATTAAGTTCATAACTTGGTAGCGGTAGAAGCAGGGAGTGTTTTTCCTGCACAGGTTCTTTTTGCAAAACACTATGAGACTCCAAGCTCCCAGAGGCACAGCATGCCACTCAAAGTCTATACRCAAGCAATCTTTGGCCAACTTTTGGTAGGCTGCTCTCCCACATACTGAGTAATATGTAGCATCAGTGACATCTTCTTGAGCCAGAATTTTCTGACGTGAAGAACACACACTGCCACGGGCCACAGAGTGAATGTAATGCAGWGGCAGCTGTAACGCTGCATATGAAATACAGCCCATAACCTGCAACTGGGAAAGTAATGGCACAAGCCATCAGCTCAGTGTCAGTGCTGGAGTAATGCAGCAAAGGAACGGATTTGCGCTGTCACTGCTTATGCCTGGCCAACCCGGACAACAGTACCAGCTGCCATCTGTGCTGCTATGCTCCATGCAGGACTACGTTTGTTGCTTAAGCTGGGTCTTGGGGGCACATTTTTACCTTAAAACTACCGTGCCCCAAATGCAGCCCCCCCCCCCCCAAAAAAAAATAAAAGCAACCCTACTCCATCGTTCCCTCTTGTGCCAGYGCTGGTACTCAAGCGAGCAGTGATCCATCACGTTCATGCAACTGAAAACGAATCACTTTTCAAAGCACAAACTTCCCTGCAGGCAGATAACATAAGGTGCACTATGGGGAAATGGATCTGTCCTTTTGACAGCAGCCAACTATTGCATTGGCTCWACTATATCCTCAGTGTCAAACTGGCAAATACGATGTTTTTATGTTACAGCAGTATGTCTGTGCTAGAGATTTAACAGTATAATTATAGGAAGAAAAAAATCCTAGTGCAGACTCTCCCTTCATGAAGCCACTCTTTTATGTAAAAATGACAGATTAATTTATTTCAATGCCGTYAGAGTAAAAGGTCAGGGACAAAGGGACACTTGAATGGCAGAGATCCACATTCATAATGTCAAAGCCATTTCAGTGACTTTTTAAATGACAAAAGGAAAAAATAATATCTAACATAACCCTTTCTGTATTGGTGTGAACATTTCATCTTCTAACAACTTTAAGAACTCATTTTAGTTTTTCTTATGTTGAAACTGGCTWTAAAAAGAATTTTAAAGGACTAGTAAATTATATTCAACAAGATAAATTAACTGCAGTTTACCATACGGAGCATTACTCATTCCTTGTTTYACCACTAGAAAACATGAACAGAAGGAAGAGATCTGTGAAGCAGTGATTTTTCATGGAGACCCAAGAGTGAAAACTCCTTGCCTCATTTTTTTTTCTTTTACAGATTACAATAACTCTTAAAGAAAAGCAGATTTTAGGCTATATTTCAAGCCTGTACTATAAAATATTTGTAAAGAAYGATGTTTTTACTGTATCTCTCACCTTACAGAGTGTTTCCAGAATTACCAACTTCAGACATACTTCAGGTCTATAAAGCAATTTATGCTATGCAGTTTTTTTTTACAGATCTCCAGCTACCCAGCAAAATTCTACATGCTGTGTGACTTCTAACACTAAATTATTTTAGAATGTTTTTTTCTTCCGGTATCAAAGTCCTAGCATCTTTACAGCTATCCAGCCTCTATGCAGGTATGCCCCCTCTCTTTGCAGGAAGGTATTTTTGGAGTGCTTTTTTGGGAGGGGGAATGTTTTTTGTTTGTTTTTTAAATATATCTACTTTCTGTATRTTTACAATCATATTAGATTTTACTATTGTTACAAAGAGTGAAAAAAAGCTTTAAGCTTGCACTAACAAGATTCCTTGCTTTTCCTAGATRAAAAGAATATTGGTCACTTTTTTTGTTTGTTTTAAACTCAGATTCCTACTGAGTCCCCACAGACCCAGCATATTGATCATAGAACAGGTATTGCAGACCAGCTCTAACTCCTTACTAGCATTTTATTGTGTACACCTGCTCTGATCAACATAGTGATGAAACGTCTAAAATAGGCTCCTGTCTAGAACCTTATATACACTTGCATTACTCCTTAATGGCAGATGTTCAAATAAAAATGTCACATAAAGACCCAGCCTTTGAAAATCTTTCTGTATCATGTTTAAGACTGATGATTCAATAAGAGATTAAAGATCATAAAACAGTGACAACTTTAAAAACTGCAACTCCATAACCCAGGTCTTCACTTGGAATTAGCTACTATCTATGACTACTAGTGATTCATTTTCTATCCCATCTGAGTCTCAAAGAGATCCTTGCATCAMACCATAAAGCAAGAGTCCTGAATTTCAAAGATGGAAGGCTGGGGCTAAGTGGAGAGGAGAGAATTCAATAGCAATATGTCATTCTGCYGGAAAAATGGTAAAGGAGTAAGTCTGGTATATGATCAAAATGCTACTGGAATGACTCTCCCAAAAAGGAGGAACATGTGGAGTTACTGACTTTGTCTGGGAAATTTCCAGACGTCCATCGACTGCACCACACGCTAATGCTCAATTTGCTACTGTTCCTGGGGTTCCTTGCTGCCTAGGGCCAGGACGCTGAGAAAGTTCTGCCAACGCAGAGTCAGCACGAAGCCTGCTGCTGCCCCCTCGCTCCGCAAGCACTTCCCCAGGAGGCCCTCAGGGCTGCAGGTGGCCCCTAGGCTACCACCTGAATAGGCCTGCTAGTGTCCCTTAATGATGTTATTGTAAGAGGTGAAGGGAGACAAAACAAAAAAAGTATTTATTTCAATGCTATGTATTGAAACTCACCTTTAATTCCATCAGAAGYTTTGTTTTGGAAATGAAGCACTGAAAGCAGTGATTCGTTTTCTTATTTTCAAACCTATGAGGAACTGAAAAAGCTGTGTGGGTATTAAAAAAAAAAATATATGATTTTGTTCTCAAGYTTCTGATAACAAAATCTTGCTAGGCTCTAGGATAGTTACAGAATATGTATAACATTAATACCTCAGAAATCAGAAGAATGAAAATTAACAAGGAAGGAGTTTTTGTAAGAACATTCAAAATGGCTTTTTTTATTCTAACTTTTATAATACATTCGTCTTTTGCAAAAATAGCATCTTTGTTGGACTCAACAGCATCAACTCTAATGTGACAGAGTTGAAAAAACATCCCCTAGACCTCTAAAAAAAAACCTCTACTAAAAAACAGGCAAGACCTACTTAGCAAAAAAAGAGAAAATTCTAGAAGTTGAAAGCCTATGCGTAAATAACAAAACATCAAGGCCAACCAATACATTCATGAATTTCACCAAGATCAAGCCAGAAAAAGTGGTAATGCTTACCATGAACATTGGTCCTACCTTTTTTAATAGACGGGTGCAAGGTATGTTGTAGTAAAGAATCTTTTCAAAGCTCATTGCTTTCAACTATTTCACTGCTCAGTCCCCTGCCCCCTCCCAAGTACAAACACTAAACTATAAGCTTTTAAAAATTTCTAATGGTTTCCCAGCCTTTTACTCTTTTTACAATCAAATCTTTTCCCACAACCAGATAAAAGAAAATGCAGACCACACTGAATGTCCAGAATCCTGAACATGCTTTCATACTAGGTGCTCAAAATGCACAATTTAGAGATAYTATGATTTAGATAAATTTATAGTTTCAACAATAGAAGAAATTCACTGGCCCTGGAGGAAAACATATATATATATATTTCCGACTCAGATAAAAAGCAAAGACAGAAGTATCTTAAAATCATTTGGTCATATAATATGCACCTTTACATATATCAAAATATTCCTCATTTAGCTTATTCTAGTTATCCACATAAGTCAGGGGGCAGGTCTAGCTCAGTTGGTTAGAGTCTGGTGCTGCTAATGGCAAGGTCACAGGTCATATGGGTCACAGGTAGCCCCATATGGGCTASGCTGAGGGCTGGACTAGGTGACCTCCAGAGGTCCCTTCCAACCTTACCATTCTATGATCCTATGAAGATACACTTCTTCTCAAGATCTATAAACATTTGCTCAAATATGCACTGTACCTTTTTTCTCCCTTAAAGAAAAATACTAATTGAGGAAAATTATGAGCAAGTCTGTCACTAGTATAGGTAGGAAAAAGTAACTGGAAAATTCCAACTATCACCATATTAACTCATTCTACTAAGAGACTACAGCACTACTCAGCTGACCACAAAACCAGCAAGCTTCATGTTAACAATTATGTGAAAAAGCTGACCTACATAATTAGTATTCTTAGATATATGTTTAAGAAAGAAAAGCCTCTCCTATTTCACTCCCTCTTTTTTTTTTTTCTTTAAACTGGAAATAATTTAAGCAAGTTCCCTAATTTACTTAAAAATATAGCTGCATGTTTGTTTGTTTGTTTTTTGGATAAAGAAAAGCAACAAATGGGAAGTTTATGCACAAACCTAAATTTCAGTCACTGTTTTTGTCACTCAACTTATATAGCTCCTAACCTCAAATTCTACCAAAAACTCTTTTTGTGTAGAACTTCTCTGTTATTTCCCATGTAATAGAACATTCAAGAGTTTTACATATACCAAAAAGCACAACTCATTTTAAATACTTTGAAAGACTTGTATCAGAGCTTCTGATCTATCTGGACTATGCCCAAATTACATTTAAAAAAGTGATAACAATTGATTTATCAAGCTTAAAAAGGCTAAGTAGGTAAGACTATGACATTAAAAATATTAAAATTAATTCTGGAGACTTTAATGATATAATATGCATATYTGTGACAAGATAGTTTAGAAAGGATTTCCCCACAGCTCATCGTGTTTTGTTCTGTGTTGGAAGGCAACCATTTACATGAAGAATCAGAGCTACAGAGAAACTTATGTTCACAGTAATCTGCCAAATCACATCTATCATAAATATATCAATTCTATATCTGCAATATAATATTACCACTCTTCTATTCCATAAAAAACTGTCAGTTGATGCATTAATGGAATTATCCTGAGCATCGGTTTCTTAAAGCTAACATATTACATTCACCTGGCTATCTAAAGTTCTGATTCAGATCATCTAAATTTTAATCTAGAATTGATTTCCTGCTGGAAATCAATACCTAACTTTCACCAAGAACAGTTTCACTACTTCCCAGAATCTCCAAACAGCTGAGTAAGATATCTTTAGGTCTATTCAGCAGTCAAAACTTGCCATCCTTAAGAAAAAACAGAAATCAAAACCAACACAGGGAAATCCTAGACTTTCATCACAAAATACTTCCTGTAGCTATAAAATGGAAGATTATCAGCATTAAAATAAAAATGCTTTCAAAATTGAGATCTGCCAAGATTTCTGAATGTGGTAATACTGCAGGACTTTCAGAGTTAACTAAGTGCTAGAGAAGAGGGCACATGTAAACCTGTATTTCTTCTGCAATGAGAAAACAGTTACCACAAGGTAGAAATTGAAGTGTACTTCAGTTACTTTAAATTTTGATTGCAAATATATTATTTTTTTTTACTAAGCAATTTTTATACCGACAGGTTTTGTGGCTGAATGTATGACATTCACATAGAAACAACCATACATCTTGGCAGATTCTACTTACATAAACTCACTAGAAATGAGTCTGTTTTTCCATTTGGTTCCCCCTCCCCTCCCAAACACACACACTCACACAAAATCCCCAAAATAACATTTGTAAAATGTTATTAAAACTATTATATTGCCTTAAAAGTTATATGTTAAATTACAACTGTATTTTAGGAGTACTTCCATTTGGTATTGCACGCTAATTAAAAAAAAAGCTCAAATTCCTGCAACATTCGATGTCTTAAACACATAATCTTGCAGACTAGCGTGCCCAAATAAAAATTTTGGAAGTTGTACACAGTTACTGAAAGTAATAAATCAGTAAACACTTAATATCTACTTAAAATTAGATTTCCATTTAAAATGTTAACTTTGAATTTTATAAATGTTCTATGTTATTTCACATACATTATGAATTACTAAATGCTGGATGGAAAAAAAAATAAAGTATTTGTCCAAAGGAGGATAATAATCTCTATGCTGAAAGGAAGCACTTAAAATGTATGCCAAAGAATAAGAGTTACTCACCAGTCTCCAGGGAAATTCATTCTTTAGCAAAAATTTGACACAAACGACAACAAAACCACACCAAGATGTGAGGAAAAACCCTTTTTTTCTTTGAAGCTGCTCCCCAATGAGCACTGCACAACCCCGACCCGGAGAAAAAGCAGCGTAGCTGTCAGACTCCCAGCCCTGGGAGAAAGCTGATCCTCCAGTGATGTCACATGCTTCTGAAATGTCACTGCAGCTCCAAACTACCGACTCCATTCTACCCATAAAATCATTATTTGCAAATGTTGGAAAACAAAATATATTCAACAGCAGAATTAAATTTCAACAGGAGCCAAGAGTAAAAAAWTTTTAACAGTATGTCATCGATTAGACAAAGCATTGAAGTCAGGAAAAGTGAAAAGACAGGTGCTGGCTATGTTGTCTGAATACGTTCTTCCAATTTACCTTCAACATGCAGAAAGTTTTTATTTTGTGCACACATATTCATAAAACAAAGGGATGACACTCCCTGAGATGGACAGGAAGAGGAAAGACTAGTACCAAACAACACAGCACTGTACTGTCACTCTTCAGGACAAAGTCAGACGAAGGGAAGAGCACTAGAAGGCGGACACCAAGGGGCAGAGCAGACAAAARGACTCTGGCTTACACATCTCCAAATTTATCGACTTTGCCTGGTGGCCCTCATCACAGCTACCCTTCTCGCGCYCCCTGCCTTCTTCTGCCCCAGCATCTGCCTCTCCATCTTTTGGCTTACCCTGCATGCAGAAGGCCTTGGCCTGGTCACTTGGAGTACTTGGGAGTGCTYTGGGGTCCAGTCTGAGAAACTCAGACTTGCTTGCGCTGTTGGGAACAAAAGCCTAGAAGACTGGAGGAAAGCTAGTGGAAAATAATCCTTGTATGCCAAGGTCAGGAACTGTTATACCAGAATGGATGCATCCAAACTATCAATGCAGGATGTAAAACAACATGCATTGTGAAGACCACCACAGAAAGAAGAATGACCAAAATACAGATACTGAGGGAAATTTACATACAGAAGAAAAGCCCAGAGTAATCATCTACTCTGAAAGTACAAAAAGCAGGGGAACAGCATGAATAAACTACGTGTTGAGAAAATTTACTTTATAAAAGTAAAAATCAAACCAAAAAAAACAAAAAACCACCAAATAAAACCCAGAAGAGTTTCAGTCACAGGAACAGCTCGGGTCTACTACAGATCCCTGAAGTTAAACCTAGGGAGAGAATTTTCTGTAGAAAAATAATGAAGTATCAAAAATTGTCTTCCCAAATAATTTTAAATTTGTATCACACATTTTTAACACAGCCCACAGATATTAAACAGTCCTGAACTAACACCATGCTAATTGAAATTTGTTTARTAAGCAACACAAACATTATTTAGGAAATACTGCCTTGAGTCAACTAGACTGAGAGCCACACAAGCCTTTCAGTACAGTCAAAGTCTGAAATTCTTGACAATAAAATTAATAAAATTTTGAGGCATGTACAGAGAAGAATCAAGGCAGCAGTTCCAAACTGAACAGGATAATAAAAAAAAAAAAAAAAAAAAAAAAAAAAAAAAAAAAAAAAAAAAAGAAAGAAAGAAACAAACATGAATAAGAAGAGAAATTCTGAGGAAACAAGAAGAACTCTCCAGAAACAGGGTATTAGACTTTCAAAGTAAAAATGTAGCAACTTGAGCTAGGCACTGAAGAAGCCTCTTCAGACAAAAGAATAAAGGAAAAAAAATGAACTGGTATGCAGTGAGAAATGAGAGCTAGCCAAGATGGAGTCCAAAAACTGAGTAATATTCTATCTCAATTTTCAGCATGAACAGTATCAGTCATGGGAGTTGAGTGGCGAAATGAACTAATGGRAATAAAATGCATGGAAACAGAGTACCATTGAGATAGGGAAGAAAATGGCTAAAGAGAAGCAGCCAAATACAGAAACAGGACTCACTGACGTAAAGCATGCTATTGCCAGAATTCATTTCTGGACAACAGAAGAGAGCTGACTTAAAATTAGTATTTTCATTAGTAACTTAAAAAAAAATGTAATGAAGTCTGCTAGTGATATAAAGCCAATATATGAATTATATTTGATAAAGCATGAGAAACAGATGAGTTTCATGCAGAAGGAAATGAATAATCAAGAAGAAGGAGCAGCAAGAGTGGAATAAAACTCAGGAATACAAATGTAAGGTCATTCCCCTAACAAAAGTATCAGTTACAAGACAGACAACTGAAAACAATTACTGAGGAGAGCATCCCGTTCATATCCAGCTGGTTCTAACCCAAGATCTCTGTATCCCGACTATTTCTAAGGTAAAACATGCAGTTTGCACTTCCCAGTGAAAGTTTTTTTTGTCATATCCCCCTTCCTCTCTCCCTACCATGGGTTAACAACCTGAGAAAGATTGAAAGACAGTACAATCAAAATATTTCTATGATTTTTTTCATGTATCTATTCCAATTAATTAGTAATATCTATTACATTAAACTAGAGCAAAAAATAAAAGTTTACCAGCATGACTGTCCATTCTGTGTGAGAAGACTATGGGAATATGCCTTATTCACCCTAGCAGCACGAAGTGCTACAGGACCACACTAAACAAAGATGACTGAAAATTGTACAGATATATACCAGGAAAGGTAAAGAACACTAAAAGCCAGAGGCAATACATACAAATTGTCCAAGAAATGCAAGTTGGAAATAAAGAGTTTTAAAAAGATGTTGCTCTTCTCAACAGGCAAGATTATATAATTGTTTTTCTGTGACAGAGAGGGTAGCTTCAAAATCCACAAATGCTCACCTTTCAGTTAAGTCATGTATTTTAAAACAATTTCACCCATCTGTCACAGTTAAAATGGCAAAAGTCAGTGGTTCAAAACTGAGCAGAAGTGTTTCCACAGTTCTCAAGAGAGGTCTGGAATAAGAGATTTGAAGTCAAAAAGCATCCCAGAAACTAGCTGGAAAATTAATGAGAGGTTTTACTATCAGTCACATTGTAACTGGCCAATACTATAAGGACTATACTTCACTCTCACTTGCACATTGCATGTACAAAATTGATCTTCTGGTTGAAATTAAATGGACTTCCCCTCCCCCCTTTTTTGTTACGTGATAAGCTTTATAGAAGGAATTAATCCCCTGTTAGTTCCGAGGTATTAATGCCCCTCTTTGTAAGAGCTGTGCAATTTCCAGTAGAATCTAAGTTTCCTTAACAACCTCCAGCCCTGATTTCMTGGTAAGATTTAAAAGTAATAACACATGGTGCTTGAAGACAAAGACAAACAGGAAAGCTGAAAGAGAAAAGAACTAGGTTAGTTCCTACCCAAAAATGGCAGTTTACCGCCATGTAAGGGCTAATTTTGAATGAAGGAAAMACTTAATATTATTACTTTAATTAAACCAGCTTGCTGCTATTTTCCAATTTTCTGCTTCAGTAGAAAATAATACCAAAAAAATCACTACTTCCCAGAAAAAAAAACTCTCCCCTTCTAAAGAGCCTGTGAACTGAGACAGCATACAGTACTAAGTATTTTAATCTTAAACAAAGAATTCAGTATCATAAAAATGTAAGCTAGCTACGAWTAATCCTAAACATCTAAATCAGATTAGAGCAACTGATCACAACTTGCGGTTGTTGAAACACTCCTACGCTAGAGAGTTACAGAGTGTTCCAGCAAACCTTACCTGAAAAGGGAATTTTCAAGTAAGGAGRAAAATGACTTTTTTTCCTTCACTCAAGCAAATATAAAGATAAAAGAACAGAGCTGCATCAAGCAACAGAAGAGAAATAATATTGCTCTGGACAAATGTACAGATGATCACATATAAGCCTTGCCTATTTTCCCCTCAGATTTAGGTTTTTACACTCATGAGAAGGTCTTTAGACATCTGGTTTAGTGAAAATACAGCTGATAAATGTAATGGCTACCTTCAGACTGTCCATAAGACAAGTATTATGCTATACAAAAGTCTTAGGTCAGAAAAGGTTTTCCACAGAAATCAGTTTGATGCAAAAATGTAAGTCGAATAAGACCTCTGGAGGTCCAGTCTCATGCTCAAAGCAGAGCTAAATTCAAAATCAGATGAGGTTCATAAGGTCTTTTCAAGTTGAGTTTCAAAAACCTGCAAGGATGAAGATATCACAGCCTCTCTATACTTGACCATCTTGTCACTTTTTTTTTTATTATTTTATCCAGTCAGAATGTACTTTATTGCAATTTAGGACCACTGTCTCTTGCCCTTCCTTTGTGCACTTTTGGYAAGAATCTCCCTCCGTCTTCTCTACAAACTCCCTTTCATGTTTCTCTTACACCGATAGGACCAAAATTGGAAACTGTATTCCAGATAGTCTCAGAAGGGATGAACTGAGGGAAATAATCACTTCCTAGTTCCTGCTGGTTACACTATTGCTAATGCAGTCAGTAGGTGGTTAGCCTTCACCACTGCAGCAATGGCATAATCCTGATTTATGTTCCAAGTTTGCTGCCCACCAGCACCCTCAGGCCATTTTCTGGGATGCTGCTCCCTAGCTGGTCAGTCCTCTCCCTGCACGTTTGCCTTGCAGTACTTCAGCCTCTTCCCAAGAGCTCGTTTCTCCCCCTTGTTGAGGTCTCTGAATGGCAGCCCTGCCCTCCAGCACACWGATTCCCTCCCAAGCTCCGTGTCATCCTGGACATTGGCTAAGGGTGCATTCTGTGCCACTGTCCAAGTTAAATTAGAGCAACTAAAGGAAGAGATGATCAAGTTAAGCACTGTCAGTCCCACTACCAACCYCAAGGAACACTTCTTGTGACCTGCCACCACTGGTCACTACTTCTGAAGCCCAACAGTGTAATTAGGTTTTTCACCCACCWTGTGGTCCACCTATCCAATCCACATAATCTCAATCTGGCTACAAGTATATTACACGAGACTAAAACAAAAGCCTTGCTAAAAGTAAATGACATCCACCGCTTTCCCCTCGCCCGAAAAGCCATTCATTATTGATGGCAATCAGGTTGGTTAAGCATGATTCTCCTTTGATAAACCCACACAGTAGTTGTTTGCAGCCTTCACAGATCCAGAAACAGTTTCTACGAGAATTTGCTGCATAATGTTCCCAGGAACAGAGATGAAGCTGACCAGATCTGTATTCCTTAGATTCTCCTTCTTACTTTTCTTTTGAAGATGRCTGTACTGTTTGTCTTTTTCTAGWCATCAGGGACCTCCCCCTAAACACCAGAATATTTCAAAGATGATAAAAAGCAGTCTGCTAGCGAGATCAGCCAGCTTGCTCAGCATCATCAGACGCATACAGTCTAGTTCAACAGACTTGTACATGTTTGGCTGGTTTAAGCAGCAACAAGGTATCTATTTTCTTGCACAGGAAAAAGTAAACAGCAAGCTGCTCATCTGCACTAGACCAAGAAACTGCCTTTCAAAACAGAAGGAACTATAATCATGCTCATCTAGCATAAAACAGCAGAAGCCTCTCAGGAAGGCTGAAGAAGTTTTTGAGAAAGCAGAATATTACAATTGTTGAATAAGAGAAGATAAAATCTTATGGACTGCATTGTGTGGATACTAACCAAGCGTAGGTAAGATGCATCTGCGATACTCATTATTTTTAAATGACAGTTAAGCTCAACTGAATGACAGGCCCCAAATGCCTGGTTGTTTACAGCAACATGGATGAGAGCTATTTAAATCTTAAGCTTCCATGAGGTGCAAAGTTTGTTTTATCATTATACATAGTGCATAAGATAAGGAGAAAAATATTGTTTAGATCATAGGATCCTTGGAATAAAAGGGTGCTGAGTTAATGAATTCTGAGTAGGAATTTTGACCGATAGCTGTTGGCAGAACAGAACGAACAAGTTTTTCTAAAGGAGAAGGTTAGTCTTGGCTTAAAACTGGAAATGTCTTGTTCTGGGCCAAGTACCAAACAGGTTGAAAAAGATACATAGTAGAACCTGCCTGCAGCAATCTCAGCATGGGAAGCAGGGAAGGCAAAGACTGAACAGCCATTAGGACACTTTTCCCCCAGTAGAAATGGTAATTTATTCAGTGTGGTTTGTCTGGGAATGAACAGATTCAACCTCTACAGCTGCTAGCCTTTCTAGAATAACATGTTTATAGTACCTTACACATATACAGCCTTTGATTTTAAGCTATGCAATTAAAACAAAATAAACAACAAAAATGAAATAGTCTCTTCCTTTCCAATGTTCTTAGTGTAAGAGTATTTTTAGGTTAACTTCTGGAAGACCAGAAGGATCTTTCCAATCTCTGTTACAGCAACAGCCATCTGTATATTATTTTTTTTTTTTAAGTATGTTCTGCTCAGCTACAGCACTCTCTATTAAATAAAGCAAACTGTATGCCCATCCAAGTGATGCAGTCTCTCACATACAAACATGCAAGATTATTTACATACATATATAAATATATACACACACATATATATAAATGTGTGTGTGTGTATGTATATAGAGTCTCATAGTGAAAGACACCTTGCCATTAGTATGTCTGTAACAAAGTTTCAGAGAAGAATTTTAGAACTCTCCTTAAGCCTACATCAGCCACAATCTTCATACTAAAGAGGCTATTTTCTAGCTATTTTCTACAGGTTTCTTCCTTCCTTTTCTAAGGCATGAAACTTAAGACTTTTATCCACTATAAAACAGGCTTTCAACCATAAGTCAGCAGTGAAGACTCCACAGTCTCCCACAGCTCAGCACTAAAAGCTGCATCTTCTAATGCAGATGAATGTTCTTGCACCACTCTCTAAAGTCTGTGATAGTCTTCTGCTCCCCCCAGTGGCCAAAAAAAAGTCCAGAAAAAAACACCATTCCACAAGCTCCATTTCCTCATATAATACAGTTCTTAAATGTTCTTCAAATTAGAATTGAAGGAAAACAAAAAGATTTTGATCTACAAAAAACAAACACAAGTTTAAATCACATTCATCTTGAACCCCTATTTATACAAAAAGTTAACAGATAAGAATATATGAAAGCAGATTTTAAAAGATCTAAACCAAGCATTTTTAAAAACAATTCTGATATTTAGTCTAGCTTCAATGAAATATCACAGATATAGTAAACAATTATTTATGCAAGTAGCAGTTTACTGTGTTCAAAGTTTAACTGCAAAATTTTATTTCAAGTATTTTTGCTTAAATTTGTGGCACCTGATATGCCATTTAGCCTCATCTAATGACATCTCTATTTAAAATTTTAAGCATGTATAAAAATAGTAACTAATAACCTTAGAAATCTGAATTCAATGTGACCAAACTGTCATCTAAAAGCATGATTATTGCTTAGCCTACAGTCTATTAAAYGTTTAATATTGCCACAAAATTTAATAAGGCAATGGAGGAATGCAACAGGTGAATCCAATAACCATTGATATTGTAACATTTCAAATTTTCTGGCTGGCATAGTGAAGTACTAAAAAAGAAAAATACACTGATGAGAAGCGTGGTGTAGTATTTTCTAAGAAAATGCTTGCATAACGCATGATGATAATCAGCAACACTGCAGATACTTTGGCAACCCTTTGGCACAGAGCTTTCTACTTAGTAACAAAAAAGTGGAAGCACTATCSTTTTGGTGAAGATACAGCACTGTTTAAAACCCACACTCCAAAGCAAATTCTGCTGCAAACAAGTTGTCATGAACCCAAGCAAATTACAGGAAAATAGGGAATGACATAGTTCTAGAAACCAGTGTCCAGTGAAGTGAATAAAGATTTTGCTGAAGGCTATAATCCAGCTAGATTAAGAGATGACCAAGTGTTCTAGATGGATGTGAACACGTAATAGGTAAAAACTGAAGTCCAAACAGGGGGAGAGGAGAGAATGGGCCAACAGGACCATAGGGACATTCAGCACAACCAAAGGCAGAGCCCTGTCCCTGGGAAGGAGAAGCTCTGCAAGGACACAGGCTGGGGCCTGACTGCCAGGGAGCAGCTCTGCGCTAAAGTTCATGTGGGGCAGCRAGCTGAGCATTAGCCAGCAGTGGCTCTGGCAGCAGAGACTGTCAACAACCTCCTGGGCTGTCTGAGCAGTGGCACAGGCAGTAGGTTGTGGGAAGCCGTCATCCTCCTCTACTGAGCCCACACTGTAATACCACATACAGTTTTGTCACCATCCGAATACAAAAAAGGCACCGACAAACTGGCACGAGTTCAGGGGAGGGCCACCAGGATGCCTGGAGCACCTGCCCTGTGAGAAGGCTGTAAGAGCTGGACTGGCTCACCTGGAACAGATATGGCTTCAGGGACCTAAGAGCAGCCTACCTGTCCCTATGGGGAAATTATTGAGGAAATGGAGCYAGGCTCTTCACAGTGGACCATGCTGGGAGCATGAGACAACAGACATGTACGGAAACAATAGGTTTTCTTACAACCAATCTAAACCTCTATTTCCTCCACGAAGGATAGCCAGGTAGTGGAGCAGGTTGCCSCAAGAGGCCATGCCATCTCCATCCTTGGGGGTTCTCAGGACTTGACTGGATAAAGCCCTGAGCAGCCAGATGTGATCTCACAGCTGACTTTGTTTTGGGTAAGGAGGTTGGACAAGAGACCTCCTGTGGTCCCTTCCAAAGTGAGTTACACCATGATCAGTTACCATTCATCTTCAGAAACCTTAAGGAATTACAGCAAACAACTCAGTGGCTTTTTCTTTTATATACTCAGAAAGGGGATGTACTGATCCCATATTTGAAGGTCCAAAACATTAATACAAAATTTAAAACACCTCATTTATGAAAATCAATTACCAATCAATTACTAGTCAAAACTGAATATATTAAGCTTACAGTTAAGTTTAAGAGTTAAGCTTAGAGTTYAAAACCTCTGGTAAATTTAAGTTTTAAAGCAACTCAGCAAAAAAAAAGAATTCAGTAACACGGTATTAAAAACAGCCTATATGCTGCACTTTTTAATATATCATTTTCTGAAATGTGCAGTGTGTACACAAACACAAAATGATCTAATATATTAAAGCAGTCCCACAGGATGTTATAATAAACATGGCTGTAATTGAATTTYGATAAATTCTAGGTCACAGTTTTACTGTTCTTTCAAAGAACTAATGTACTGTCCCTCTTATTTCTAGCAAAGAGAAAAAAATCCTCCATTGTTTTCTCAGAATTTGAAGAACTGTTGTGCAATCAGGTTAAAGCCCATGGCCTGTCATGAAGCAGTTCTAGGCCTTCAAGTTCTTCAYTTTTTCTAATGAACAAAACAATAAGCTGCTAAAAATAAGCTATAAAGACCAACCTATCTGTTTAGGAATGTTCTGCCAGTAAAGAGAGTGCTGACCATGTAGAGTAATTATGTCARACATTGATACATGCAATACTATTAGCAGTACTGAAGCAAGGAAAGCAAGGATCAGCATCTTTTACTACTCCTCTGAATGAAGTTGGAGAACAGCTACAAGCTTCTACAGCAGAAGTCAAAATGCAAGCTTGAAATAAAAACAGTGATCTTCACTGATTCAAGCAAGTTGAAAACAGTTATCCAGAGTTGAAAATAAGTATGTTAATAAGACTACCTGAGACAGAAAGGAGTTTACATCCAGCATTGAGATGCTGGGAGATGTGCTAATCACCTTGTTTTTCCTTTATTTCCTACAGGGGAAGGTTCCAAAACCATGGGATTAGCTTAAGTGGACAGGAAACCTGTGGTATGAAACTACTGAGTTCCTGATTTTTAAGATCTAATAGATCTAAGCATTTCATTCCCATGCTCATCTTTCAAAAGCATTTTGGAGACTTCCCTTGAGGATTAGGACCAAGGTGTGACAAATAGCTTTGTAATGATTTTTCTCTCACTCTTTTTAATGAATTTAAAAGAGTTCATACTGGTGCACAGTAGTTGTTTATCTTCACGAGTGTGATCCCCCTGACGGAATTTAGTACACCAAATAAAATACTGCCGAAGTAATCATTTTGGTATCTCAGACTATCAAGTATTCACTATATATGTCTGGTAAAACACATACCATCATTTTTTCCAGTGATTACATGAAAATACACGTTCAGAACATTTCATCTCTTTRCCAAATAAACTCTAATGATCCACACCTATTGATGCACAAGTGAATACTGCCTATCAGAAAACCAGAATTGAGTATTTTGACAGAAAAACTAGTGGTAACTAGTAGTGATAACTGACTAGCGCACAGTCATAAGTAATTCAGCACACTTTGAAAGATCATGTAGTTAGTAGTTAAAAAGTTCATTTTTCTATGCATTTGGGTTYTGTTCCAGACACGGATCATATGTTAGACTTGCTTGTCAGTAACTTCAAACCATTAAAATGTGTAAATTATAATTCCTACCTCCAGAGCAGGGACTGCAACATAAACAGAATCACCAAGAATCAGCAGAAGAATTTACTACCTTCTAATCGAATTTACTTTCTTGATCAGAAGGTACAAGATTTTATTGATTATTCTTACTTACAATTCTTCAATTAAATTTCTCTGTTTGTTCCATAAAGCGAACTTGTAGAAAGCTGGAAGTAGAGTAGTCATCAATCACAACGCCTAGATCTTTAGAAATAAGTACCTGAGAAGGCTACTGGTACGCACAAGAGGTGCCCCCCTTYCCTCCCCCCCCCCCAGTACACTATTAGATAGAACTGAAGTAGAGTCCAATCTTCTAAATTGCAAGCTCTTCCCTCCACACCACAGAGATACCAGAGCTCTGCTGAGAACCAGCTGTAAACATTTAAAAAACATTATCAAGACTATTTTTCTCCTTGTGTCTTCAGGAAAATGACTAACGTTTTCACTCATCCTTTCAGACACAACTATACAGCGGTATCAAGAGGAAAAAAAAAATAGTTTGAGAAGCTGAAGTGCTTCCTAGAGCAGGAAGTGCAGAAGTTAAATGTTACAGAACCTAAATGTAGTAGTGGATAATGCAAAGTACTGGCTAGCCTTTACACACACACACACACACACACACTTACACATGCACATAAACATACACACTCTGATACCAGCACCAACTTCTCCATTTCTTAGCTTTTATTCCCTCCATTTCTGTGTTGCTACCCTTTTATCTAGCTTTCAAACTGTTTTCTGCTTTATGTAGGTCCAGTAGAAGTTTGCAGACACTTGCATGTAAAATGGAGAAAAGTCAGATATCACTAATATCACTTCAACACAGTTGTCAAAAGATGACACATCACTTCTCCAGTAATTCTGTTACTATAACAGAAAAGTGAAGAAATTAAATAACTACCTTCYTGTTGAAGTCTCACATTAATTAATATATTTAAGAGCTCTGGTTAAATAAAATCAAAATTGTTTTTACTCAATTTCAACACCAAGACATTTTAATGAAATTAAGAACAATATCCAGTGAATCAAAATATCAATTTGATTATATGCTCCCAATGAGAAGTACTACAGAACAAGATGAGGCTCAGTGATCACGACCCCAAGCCGATGAGGTAAAGGACCTCGAACATATCATCGTGGTACAGTGCAGCTCCATGTTAAGACACCAGAACTAACTGAAAGTGACCCAGAGTTTCTGGAGGGGATGACGCAAAGGTGGAAGCTGAAGTCTCAGACACAACACAGCTCTATGAGCACAGAGTTCCTCTGGGGCTATTTGGCTATTCCTTGTGTTGGGTCAGGTAGAGCTTTGCACTCGCAGTCATAAGGCCACATTTCAATATCCAAAATACTTTAGTGACAGTCACTCAGAGGTCAAAATAATCAAGCTAATTACATTCTAGATATGCCCTTCGGCTTTACTTTCTGCTTCACTGGACTTCCTGAGTGACCTTGGTTAAAGCAAACTTCTGTTTCCATTTCCAATTTGCAATGCCATGATATAAAATACACCCTATAATTAAAGCAACTAAATGCAACAGAAACTGTGAACTACTAATGCTGCAATGGAAGGTTGGGGGAGTAATATCAACTTATTCTGATCATCTAAGCAGTCGGAAATTAAATTCAGCCTAAACTTATCAGTACCTGTTTCCAAAAATCAAACTAGCTGACTCTAAAAAGCAGTTCAGAAAGGTCTCAACTGAGAGTTCTCCAAAAGGCACAAGTCATTCAGCAGCTGATTTTTCTCACTCTTATTGACCAATGGCCATCTTACAGATGTTTTGGTAAGATCAGATCTAGGATATAATTTTAGCATCTGGCTAACCGCCATCACTCTTACGATTATTTTCTTTGAGTCATGCCTCCTCCTCTTTCCCTCAGCCCCCATGCGACTCCTGCCTTCCAATGCTGGCAGTGCTGTGATCTACTGAACAGTAGACAGATTTCACCAGAAAGATAACTGAAGTTGTCTCCACAGGAAAAATATTATGGCTATAACCATACTGTACTTTGAGCTACCTTCGCAGAAGACACTGAAGTACTTATTTTGACAGCCTCAAAATGACAGATACTAAAGAAATCTGTCTTTTTTTTCGCTCATATAGAAAACAAGTATTGGGCGGCTTGGCAGGAAGAGATGGCCTACCATTACAGAAAATGCCGTTGTTTAAATCAGGCCATTTCTYTCTCACCTACAATACGACAGCCTTGACATCTCAGGTTCTGTTCTCTAAGGGAGAAGAAAAATGCAAAACAAAGCAAAAAACTCTGATTTCCCAGTCAAGATACTGTTTCTCAAATCAGGTAAATTTCTGTTTAACAAAACTGTTCAAAACTGGATCTTTTGTTCTATTAATAACAATTCTGAAACTCTGCACCTTTCTTGATCCACAGCAGAACATTTTTGTCTCAAAAGCCTTCATTACATACTGAATATCATCTTCACATATCTTGGCTTGTGAGAAAGAACTGGCACAATTTAAAATAAAGTGCAATACAGCATTTTTTTTAATCTAATTATGGGTTGCACTTAATTTGCCCTAGAAAATAGACATTTGTAAGAAAGACCCCATAGCAAATTTTGCACTATTAGAAGTTAAGCTTTAGGGTCTTTCCATTAAGAGTATTAGTTTGTTACAAAATACCATGTATTCACTGATCGATTAGTCTTTATTTAATTGCCCATTTGTTAATTTTCTTGCAGATGAGGGATTCTCTGCTAGCATGGTTATATTATGATGCTTACGCAGTTCCCTGGAAAAAATATGCACACATTAGTGTAKGTGTACAGGCAAAAGATACAAAGGCAGCATTTGCAATATAACTACATCCAAACAGATGTGTGGAGCAACTTCAAATCCTGAAGTTGAATAAATCATTTCTATATAAGCCCTCTTTGGTTTAAGACTCTTAGATTAACGAAAGTAACAACATGGATCACATTCAGGCCCCTTTCAAATAAACTGAAATACACCAAAATTAACTTTTCATTCCTTTTTTGTGATGGCAGTGCTTTGGGAGAGCATCCATTTGCCATCAGTTTACAAATAAATACACTGCTGTATGATACACACTTCCATTAAATTCAGATTAGTTTATACACTGCTGTATGATACACACTTCCATTAAATTCAGATTAGTTTCAAGATCCCACAACACAATTCTAGTTTTCTCAAAGTCATTAAAATGTTTAAATATTAAGCCATTTACTTCCTATCAAAGAACTGAGATGTATATTAGACTGATTTTCCTAATAATATTTTAAATGTTGATGTTCTTYGGAGCAGATGATAATACTCCAGGATTCTCTTAAAAAATACATAGGAGCAATGGCAGGGAGAAGTTCCTATACATGTATTTAGCTGAAGACATTACATAAGATGATAGATGTTTGGATTACCTGTGTTGCATCATACCCAAAACACGTGGGGAAAAAATCCTGAAAATTTACACGTGATTTTGAGAAATGTTCCCATACCTTCCCCCTTGCCCTTCTCCCTTCTCTGGCTGCCACCTGATGAACTTCTGACCTACAAAAGGAAATACTTTACTCTTGATCATCTTTTGGGAAAACCTAAAATTCCCAATACTCATTTTATATAAAAATCATTTTCAAAAGGTTTATTGCTACATTCCCAAATACATATTCATTACTGAATTGCACTGATCTAGTACACTACAGCTAACATCTCCCAGAATTTACAGAAGTATCTAAYACCTATCTTAAACCTTAATGTACTGAAAAAGTAGAGAATCTTCAGCTAAGTCAGCTGGGATTTAGTCAACTCCTTACTGGTTCCACTCTTGGTAAAAACCAAAAGCTGAAAAGGTTTTTAAAGAAGAAAAATAAAATAAGGTAATTTATTATAAAATGAAAAGAACAAGCAACTTGCAGGGAACCTGTAACATTTTATGTTTTCATTTTAATAAAACTCATCTTATACTATATACATAAAGAATGTCTTTTTATTTTTACCATACTTACATAAAATCTCAAATCCAATACTGTCATTAGAGCAAATTAATTTAAGTGAGTACTGCTGTGCAGTTCCTTTTCATTAGAAAAGGTAAATTTAGCTTACACTTGTGAAATATAGCTCTACTYCTTCCTCCACTCTATAAAAGGAGTTACTGAGAAACAGTGTTCCTCCCTTGGAAGTATGAGATTGTAGCGCACTATCTAAAATGGGTCAAGCAAATTGGATGCAGAATGCCAAMAAGGTTTTTAAGACATAACCTTCAGTCTAAAATTGTCACTGCTCTCCATCTGGCATATGAACTGAGTGTGCAYAAGTGTCAGCAATAGTAAAATCTTTCATTTAAACCTGAATGGAAAAAGACTGAGCCCTTCACTGCTCAGAATATTTTCATCATTCAAAAAATAGCTGGCAGGTAACCTGCAATTTAAGGTATGTAATTCACCTTGTTCAGGATTTGTTGAAGAGGATGAAAAAATTGATTCAGTTTTCCAAGTGAATAAAAGGCTTCTGACTTGTTAGTGCTTTTTCATTAGAATGCTATACTCATAAGAATGTTGCGCTACTGGAATGGTTTTAAACATTGAGGTTTTTTTTTATTTGGACAGCCGCCAAATCTGTGAAAAGCATTTCATTTACAAGAACATCTAGAGTCTGTACCACTTTTGAAATAATGTTTAAATACACTTTGTGCTACTTGATTTTATTTTTTAATAAAGATATTCCAATAGAATAAAAAAAAGGAGGGGGGGGGAATGAGGAAGTTGGAGAAGTGAAGGGGAACTTCTTGTAGGTATATATATATAAGGTACATACCTTAAATTGCTAATCACATGAATGGACACATTGCAGATGCTTCCAAAAGCTTGAAGTTTCTGAAAAAACTTAAAGGTAGGTCTAAAAAGTGGAGTCATAAGAACTTAAAAGTTTATACTCTGGTATTTCAACATAAATTACAATATATTGATCTACAAAAGTAACTCTATTAATGACTGACATGTAAAATGACTGAATAGTAACGTTCTTTGAAACTGAAAAAAATTGACTACCGTGTCCCATTTTACTTTCCAATTCAGAGCAATTAAAGTGCATTCTAAATAAACTTAAACTACCAGCAGCCACTTCTCTTGCATTTTATACGTAATCATATATATGTAATATACAGTAATACAGATGTGTAKATTTATGTGTGCATATGCACATAAATAGGCACATAAACTTAACAAAACACTGAATAAAACTATAGCAACCAAAGGTGAAATATGGGTGTCACATTCTCTGAGATCTTAAATTCACCTATTAAAGCACAATGGCTGTTAGCTAAGATCATAAAAAGAAGGYGGCTTTTTCTGCATGCTACCTAAACGACCAAAAGCAGACTTGGACACTAGGGAAAAAGAGTAGGACTGCCTGTAAAACTTCAGTTAACCTTTATAACTAGGATTTAAGAATTTCTCTTTTTGGAAAACCAGCCAAAATCAGCACTTATTTTCAAAGAAAGCATAATTTTTCTGAAGAGTAAAACATATAGGACCAAGGTAATAAAAAATAATCTRACTTAAAATGTTTAATGCTTACAAATTCCTGTTTTCTGCAAAACTGACGCTGTTCCCTTCCTATTAAAAAATAGGATGTTTTATATGCATTATTTCAAAGTGACTGAACCTCAGGAAAATCATACTATAGTTCCAGCRTCTTCAGTGACTCAGACAAGAAATCCCACACTGATGTGCTTSCAGTGGTAAATGAACACTGCCAAAACAGCTGAGTGCTGCTTTCATTGCATGTGCTTACTCTTTATCTCTCTGTTGCTCGTACATGGCCATTCCTCTTGCTTGCTCTTCAGTCATGGATCCAAGCTTTTCTAATCTGTTTGGTTCCTTCCTACAAGATGTCTTAACAGGTGTTCTAAGTTTGTTGTTCAGCCAGAAACTCTCCTACAACAAATCTGTTGGGCTTCTTCATGTTTTTGAGATCTCTACGACTCTGAGCAAATGGCAGCTGAGCATGCCAGCATTACAAAATGACACATTTGAGATAGTAAAAACCTATTATTAGAAATGCATTAAACGCTTTGGAGTTAAAAAGTTGCACAACACAGGTTACCCCTTGTTGTCTTTATCTTATCATTTGTCAGATAACTGCATTCTGCAGTCTTGCTTTGGCAAAGTGCAAGTTGCCTGATGTGCTCTGAGAACTTTTGCACAGCAAAGCCTCAATTTAGTTTATCATCCTCAAGCTTTGCTTTAAAGRCCTTTACTGTTACATCAGTTTAGATGATTTTGTTGAGAACACTGTATCAGAAGGCCAAGCAAGCTGTTCCTCACCAGCTCAAGACTGGCCCASATTAGTCTCAGTCCTGTCTCCTTTCCAACAGTGTCTCAGTAAGGCTGCAAAGACAATAAAGCTTGTGAGTTCACTGTTTTTTTCTCCCACAAATCAAGTCAATCAGAATCATAACAGGGGTTAGGCTGAGCAAGAATGTTTTCCTTAGGCTCAAAGAGTTTACTGACAGCCAGTTTTTCCCACTGTACTTCTAGCCTTATCTAGAACACAACTTTTTTATTTTTATGCATATATATATATATATATATATATTCATATACAAAAATATAAAGAAGTTTATATATAAACCATATAGAGAGAGATATATATGCACACATATTTGTGAAATTCTAAACATAACATCTCCAATCTCAATCTAGTGATGAACAGTATTTTAGGAAGTAGTTCTACTATGTCACAACTGAACCCTCAAATGCACAGAAGTCCAGTTAAAAGGTTGATCTTGCATCACCTTTATTCACTGGAGGAAAAGTATGATTAGGAATCAACATTTTGGGGAGGGCAGGAAGAGGAAGGAATCTACCACCTATTTTCAAATTACATTATTAACAGACTTTTCTATAGGTTAAATGCACACACTTTGACATATTTTACAAATGTTCTTGGAGCAAAGTAAGCTTTTTTAAAAAAAAACAACTGCAAGAAATTACTTCTAATTATAAACGCTGTCTTCATACAGTTACTTAAAATTTAACTGAATTTTGAACTATACCAAGGATGCATATTAGCTAGTATAAGTGCTAGAAAATTGTTCAGAAATTCTTATTACATGCTACCAAAGGTTCTGTGAAAGTGCTGTCAAAACACAGCATTTAAGAGATAGCATTTTCAATTTCTTAGTGGGTTAAAAAAGGAATACTTGCACTTCTATCACTAAGATCGAACAGATGACAATAATTAACTTACGCTTTTTATTAGTAATTTTCACTGAAACCAAGTACAATAAATATCTTCAGCATTGTCTTAAATCTTCCCTCTGAAATGCGAGATACACAAAACAATCTAGATTTAAGTCAACTTAGAACATAGAGACAGAAATCACTGTTCTTTAAAATAATAGTTGCTGTATTTAGAGTAGTTAGTTGATTTCTGATCAGAATAAAAACATACCTATGCCCATTTTTACGGGCTTTGAGCTAAACAGCCTAGCATCTCTGTAAAAAAAAAAAAAAAAAAAAAAAAAAAAAAAAAAAAAGAAAAGAATCTAACACACACCACACACACACCAGAATTATTTTACTGAAGCAAAGCTTTAAACGGACAGCAGCAGAGACATTTCAAATAGATGCCATTATCTGGAGAAAAGTACGAAGCTGACTTTGGTCTGAGACATCTAAAGGCATGAGAAAGAAAAGAGATGAATATTAACTCACCAAAACCACTGGCTTATATGTAACAGCAAGCCTTGCGTCTCACACCTCCGAGCCCCCGGTCCAGAATGAATGTACGCTCACGGATCAAATGACGACAAAAAGGGCATGCTGTGCTCGCCTCTACTTCAGTGCCAGCTCTACTAGCCGAGAGCTGAGACACACACGGCAATATCCAAGAGCCGGTACTCGGTATGAGCATGCTCGGTCTTTAATTTAAAATGGCCTGATACTTCAYATCGGCGTGAGATGGCCTACTTCCCAACAATTTTAGAACTTGAAGGCAAATCCAAAATCATTAATTGGAATATGTAAAACTCGGCCACCAAGCAATATCGATTTTGCTCTTCTCTCTCTCTCTTTTTTTTTTTTTAATCTGAATTGATGCACGGATAATTATTTGCACTATTTTCCTGCAAGGCATCCTAAGGCTTTATAAATACTATCATCATGTGCTTCAATGTAATTACATGATGCCACTGTAATAGACTGAAAATCTTTTCAGGATACCATATGATTTGAATGCTAAGCAGCGCAATTCATGAATCGGATAAAGGCAACAAATCTGTTTAAATGCTCTCCAAACCACTCTAAGAATTATCCTATTCTGGTGATTTCAGGACAAATTTTTTTTTGGGGGGGGGGGGGGAGGGGGGGGGTGTGCATATGAGGTGTGCAAGCGCAAACGAAGGGAGACTAGGGCTTGTTCAACAAGCAGTTCATGTTATGTTCAGAAGAACGTTACCACAACTTTACATTGCTTTATATATATAATCAAGGCATTTACTTTCCTAAACTGCTTAATTTGATACCAAAGGCTAGCTTTTATTCATATGCACAGATCATAGTCAAGGAAAATAGATATTTAAGCCCTTCCCAAGAGATAAGCATCTTTTAACTCCTCCAAAGACAGATATATGTAGTTCAGAGGTCTTCAATATTTTGGGTTTTTTTTTTTTTTTTTTTTTTTTTTTCTTTTGTTTTCTTTTTTTTTTTTTTTTTTTTTTAAGTGCTTTTTTTTTTTTTTTTTCATTTTTTTTTTTTTTTTTTTTTTTTTTTTTTTTTTTAAGTGCTTTTCTGCTTATCATTCAAGCTTGAAGCAAAGCCAGGCAGGCTGCTGAGACTTTACAAAAGCAATGCAGTCCAGTTTCTGGGCTCTGCCACAGCTGGGCACAGAAGTATTTAAATGATTTTGGAATCAACACTGCCACCTGGGAGGCATGCACCAAATCCTCAACCTTTGGTACAGCAGACACAAGATTGGTGTAATGGTAGACAGACAAGCAAGACRTTATTCTTAAGTTTCACTGACGTCTAACAACTAACTTTAAAAATAAGGTTTTTATATCTTTATAGAAAAGTGACAATAATTACTATGAGAATCTGCACCTTTTGTCACAGCTGTCTGAAATTTATTGTCTGCTACAGTGCCAGGCTTTGAAAATCCTTCTGGCATGAAAACAAAAAATATTTACTAAGGTAATTAGTTGAACATTCATCCTTGCCCTTTGCCTATAAACGCACACAAAATGATAGAYAGTGCTTTTACTTCACAAACTCCTTCCAGGCACAAACCCAGGAATCAGGATGCACAGGGGCGCAATGCCAGAGCTGAACCTGATCTGCATGAGCAAACTGAAGCACCCCATTTCATATGCCACAGAGATAATACCACATCACTATAAAAAAGATTAATTACAATCACGTAACACTAACTGCATTCATTTGATTTGGAATGCATACTAACTTGGTGTTTAGCTTCCTTATACTGATGCACATTAAAACAAAACAATACAACTTATTATGAGGTCTAACCAGGTTGAAAAAGTCTAGTGAATTTTAGAGTCTAGCGTTAGGCTAAAAGCCTGCTCCCCCTGATGAGAATTTCAGTACTTCCTTACCACATAATGAGACCAGAGATCATCGATCTCTCTAAGAAAAAAGGAAATGAGTATTATATTATATTCCACGTATTTATCTAGACTTATCTTACCCTCATCACCTAACCTTTCATCATTTACCCTAACCACTGCTGCTCTCTGAACTTTCTCAGTCATTCCAACCGGTAAAATGCAACGCATTCGCTCAGAGAAAGATGTCATTATAATAAGACCTGACTCCTGAGTGAGAAAAGCTTTCATCTACATAGGATCTATAATAAACTCTGCTCTTTAGTCTTTTTATTTTTCTCCATTTCAAAATAATTGCTATTGAAGAAAGATCAATTCTACAAATCTAAATCTAGCTAACCACTAGTTTGTAATTGCCAGACATAGAAGAAAAAAAGAAGCCACCAAAGGGAGAAAGAAGAAAAATCCATTAAAACTGAAACAAACACTACTCTCTTATTTCAGTTATTATCTTTGTTCCCCAAAATCCCATTGTGCTGAGCACAAATTGTAAAAGTTTTCTTTCAACTATAGAACAGTTTCCTAGTTTAAAARGTTGGCTCTGAAGTTGAGTTTTTGTGGATATCATCTCCCATTATAAACAACTATTCAAGAAGAAGCTGGGAAAAAAAAAAAAAACACTTTGCAGTTTTTCAAACATTGACAACATCTAGACAACTTCCTAGAGGAATTTAATCAAGTTTTAGGGTATCGGATTTTTTTGGAAGGGAAATCCTCTCCTTTAGATGCATCTGTATTTTATTCTCAATGATCTACAAAGTATAACTATGTAAGTATACTGATGAAATTGAAAATGCTATGAAAAGCATGTGAAAGCAAAATACTTGTTTGGTTTACTAACTAATGCAAAATGGCAAAATGCTACTTGCAAAAGAAAAGCCTCTCACTGAATTTGAAAGTGTTTCTTTAAAATAACATATATTTAAAGTTTCAAAATCCACAAGTGTGATAAAAATATCTTGTAGAAAATGAGTAGAAATTTTGCAACTTGCAAATTACTAAACATCTCTTCAAAGAAAAATGACAAATATATARTTAGGAAAATAAATCCTGTATACAGAATTTCCAGAAAATGAACATTATTCAAACTGTATGTTAACCTTCACCTGATAAAGCTGCTGTAAGCTTAAAATAAAAATTTCAGAATTAGAAGCTAAAATCTCTTAGAGGTTTTGATATCGATATCCAAAAACTAAATCTTGCTTTCACAAAGCACACCAATACAATGCCAGACTTCCCTATGTTGATATAAAGAYTCCAGGTTCAATGAGCCTCAAAAAGATATTATAGGAATAAGATTAATTTCATTAAACTCAGCACAGAATTAGAAAGCATGATGGGAAACATTAAAGCCCAAGATGGGAGGTTTTTTAATTTATTTATCAAGAAATCAGGTGGTGAATACTTAAAACATCTTTGCTTCTTTCTAAAAGCTTCTTAGCAACAGTTCACATACAAACACTTTTGATCATCTGTTCTGACAGCAGAGCAGCTCATTTTAATAAGATCAGTGCTCTGTATTATGTTTAGCTGCATTTTAAGTCCCAGCGAACTCCCCATTATCTCATAATGAAATATGATTCAGTTTTAAGCTTATAACTAGGCTTAATATGGATTTTATTAAAGCTTTGACTTATGTAAATCATGTTTTTACTAAACATAATAATTTTTTCTGCAAATTATATACAGTTGAGTTCCACAACAGAATTTAAATATGCTTCTGGCATCCTAAAAACGATTCCACAGTTGTATTTTGTATATGTGTGTCTATATATGTGTGTCTCTTAGCTCTCTCTTCTCAGTTTTGGCATGACCACACAAGCAGCTTTCCTGAATTTGCTCTACTGTAAGAAATACCTGAAAATGCATCTCTAAAATTTACACTACATCACAGAAATGTAAAGTTTCTTCCTTCTGCATGCATATTTTGAAGATATGTCTCCGGAAATGTGCACCAGTTTCAAATCCTTTCCCCATTATGTTCTCACATCTTCATTTAACTATCAGCTGATTATTYTATGATGGATGGTCTATTCAAGTGGAAAGAACATTTTTCAAACAAAGCCAAGAAAGAGAGTATACCTGGGTCTAGAGAGCCACAAGAAAAAAAACAAAACATTTGTCATGTGAAAAATACTATATATGCAAGGATCAGAGATGAATCATTTTCTCTTATTTACATATCATTTATATCTTTGCTTCTGTTAACAGTTTTGTTTGTGCTACTTATTTCTAGTGTGCCAATTAGGTAGTATTTATGCCTTGTTATACAAAGGGGTATATTTCCCTTTTTATATTGAAAGCATATTAAATAGCTGTTGAATATTACTCAAAAGCAGTAACTTCAAACAATCAGGAAGAAAAATAGTTGAGGAAAAAGCAGCATCTTCTGCACTTCAATTATATTCATTTCACCTGGCTAAAGATATCAGGAGAAAACTAATACCAAAATCAGGACTAGAACATACAAATATTAGAAAAATAATGTTTATTTTGTGTTGTTTGTTGCTCTTCTTTCAGCTATCTAGATTTTTACAATTTATTAGAACAGTGAATCCAGACATTCAGAAGCAACAAGTCTCTTATCCCATCGCATGTATAGCATTCTCAATGCACCTACAGCAAGCCTAGAAAAACCCCATAGAGGCCTTGAACTATTTTGGAGCTTGTACAACCTGCTAAGAGAGTAACAAAATTCCCAAGCCAAAGAACTCTCTCCAAAGGATGCCCTCCCCAGCTCATCTCTTCATTTGAGGGTTTTACTTTGGAGACCTTTTGGCAATTACATAACATAACATGAAGGGAAAATGAGCAGAAAGGAGCCACAAAAATGTATTTGCTACCTCAGAAGAGGAGACCTGTATTTTATTCCTTAAGCTTTTCCAAGCCTCTGGGTAAGTCTGACTCTTTATAGCCCCTCAMTCTTCACCTGCCCACAATTACACTGAATAGTCAATTGGGTAAGGGGTAAAATGGAGTGTGCTATGAGTTCATACATTACTATTTATATTGKCATTTCCTTTCTAAACATAGGTATACTAAATGTTAGAGATACAATAGTTTGTCTTCATGCTCTTGAATAAGTATAAAGGGAAAAAATTAAAAAAAAAAAAATCAGGTTTATACTTTCAGTTCAAAGCTTATAAAAGCAGCCTGCATGTTGGTCTTTTAATATATGACTGTGGATTATTCATCCGCAAAATTATACCAGACAATGTGCCACAACATATAAAAATGCCAGTGCTGCTCAAATTGTTACTGTTGTTTTCCAAGTTCATATACATTTATATTAGTGGATTTCTGAAATTAAGATCAAGCCTGAACCACCTTTCTCAAAGCTACACATTTGCCTACTCTGATGAACAGCTTTAGYTATCCATAGTAATAGACAACCTACAACTTATCCTCAAAACAGACTGAACCTCCCCTCCATTATTCTCTTAACCAATTTGCTTTCCTTTTGGGAATAGCCATTAGCTATAGAAGCACACTCAAAATGGGCAAGAGGAAAACAGCCCGACAGAGGAACTCTGCTTTGTAAGGCAAATTCCTGACAGTCTGTAAAATGCATCTCCTTTACTTTGCACTTGCTCTTAAAACTGTCATTAAAAAGCTAGTAAGAGATTCCATATACAAACGTAAGTTTGCTTCTGTTCAGAACAATCTCAGGAAGCCAACTGAATGCTATTCTTGTTGCCCATAGCAATTACATTTTCTGCAAATTTTCTATACTATGAAAAYGGTATAATGCCAAGATAGGTTTTTTTTCAGCCAACATCACTGAAGACCTGGCTGGCTGATTACGCAACCTTTGTTTTATTTAGCATCAACAGAACAACATAAAATACCTTTCAGTTTCAGATGCAACAGAGGACAAGTGAATTAAGCAGTCAAATACAAATTCCTGTGCAAGAAACATTAAAGCTCAGCAGCGTTTTTATGTTGAAAATCCAAGTCTTTCAAATCCTTATTTAATAACCACRACACAGCATGAGTCCCTTTTATTAACTAATAAAGCTCAAGTTAAAACTGCTGAGACACCTTAAAAATCCTTTTACAGAAKTATAACTCCATGTTCATGAACACCTATGAATATTTACTGAATTTACAATTAATTTAGAGGAAAATGGTTCTTGGATAGCTAGTTAACCAGGATTAATACTTATGTACCTGATACACAGCTACCGACATAGGCACAGGCTGAACCAATGGGAAGAAGGGCCAAGAACTCCACCTCATCTCCGAAGTCCCTCTTGTTATGCCAAACTCCAGTTGACCAAACACCCACAGTGAAAAAGAAGGTGGCACTCTGTTATAGAAAATGTAATATACTGCAAAGAGAATGCATATCATTGACATCAAGACATTTAAGACCAAAAAGAGATCAGCAACCCTAAACAGCAAGATAGCAGTTTTCAGGAGGAACCAAAAAAAGAAAAAGAAATCCGAGTGTCCAAAGGTCAAAAAAAGTCTAATAAATTCAATGACAACTGGCAAATAAACAAGTCAAAAATACTTTCCTGACTAAGGAGTTAATTTTGGGGGTTTGGGGATTGAAGGTACTTATAATGGAACCCTTTTTTTTATCCAGTCTGATTCAAGTTTATCCAATGAATTCAAGTATTGGTTGAAAAAGATTTAAGCGGACTAATGATGTTGCCCTTCTATAACAATAAAGCTGAACTATTGTCCAAGGGATCCAAATTGCTTCAGTCCCACAGAACTGAAGATGCCAAACCTCATACCACATTTCATGCAATTCCAGGAGCATCCAGAGGATTACAGAGCTGGTAAATCTAATGTTTGTACTTAAATCATAAGAATGATTCTAAAGAACTAAATTTACAGGTATAATATCTGTTATAGTGGGGAAGTGCCACCACAGTTTTTGTGAAGGAAAGCTGTGCCTCAGATCTATTAGACTTATCTGAAGTCAACAGAAACCAGAAGAGGTGCTCCAGCTCACAAGACGTCCTAAGGTCCTTCGGTACRGTCACTCACCAAAGCCACTCAACGGAAGAAAGCTACCAAGGGTAAGAGGGAAGGCTGTCATATAGATGGCAAGTGGTTAAAAAGAAAGAAAGGGTATGATTTCATCAAGGATTTGAGCTCATGAATATCCTCTTCATAGTGATTTTGAGACAGAGATAAATAAAAAAGTAAGAAGTTATCAGGTAATATTTGATACTAAGCTATTCAAGGTAACAACGACAGGCGCCCAAGCGTAAAGAATTACAGAGAAACTAAGTAAGATCAAGAAATCAAGCAGTAAAATGGCAAAAGATACTTAATAGAGGTAATGTAAAGTTATGCAAACGGGAAAAAAACAATATCTTAAATAATCAATCATGGATTCTGAGCTGACTGCTTCCACTAAGGAAGAAAATCTTAAGGTTGTAAGAAATGTTTTTTCATAGATCTGTCATGTCACAGAGAAACCACAAGTGTACTGCGTGCATATTAACCCTTACACACACAAACACATACATACGAAATTTAAAAGAACTGGAAAAGTTTCAAAAAGACAGCAACAAGAGTGACTAAAGGGTGTTGAACAATATTTAAGGAACAAATAAACATTGATAGGCCTCAGCTGGGAATGACAGAGCATTCGATAAAGATCTTCCTCTCTTGCAGGGTTTTATAGAAGGTGCCATCAAGTCTCACACAAAGTAGAAGGCATCAAGTGAAATAAGATGGTAGAAATTCACAAAAAAGAAAGTCAGTATTCCATCATACAGGTATTTGTACCATAGAAATCTGTTTAGACTCCAAAACAATGTGAAGAGACTTTGTGTGTTCAGCAACAGAGAAACCTATCATGTGCCGCTAAGTACAAAGATATCGCCTCTATTCTCTGCAAGTCACTGGACTCTGGAGCCACAAATCTCTATTGGTATCACTTCATGCTCATTGTTTTTTCGCTCTTTCCTAGGCATCTACTGTTGAGAAAAACAAGGCTCCGAGACCTTTGCTCTGACTGTGTATGCCCTTCCTTATGGGGAGGGGGAAGAAAGGAGGAGGGAGGGAAAGGGAAGACGACTACTTAGAAGCCTTGAAGGCCAGATGAATCAAACTAAATTCACTCTCACAGTTGGTTCCTTTCTGTTAGGTACAATACAGTTCAGTAGGGTTGGTATTAGTATCAATTTCACATCTAATTTTTCTTCAGACTTACAGATTTTTTTCAGGAAGTCTTTACTATTTCCTTGGCTTCTTCAAAACCCTTTTCAACAGGACAAGGAAAGATCCACCAACTTTTCACATGGCACTGACTTTTACTTTAAATTACACTAGTCTGCCAGATAAGAACATCTTTCAACATACACCTTTGCTAACAAGCCAGAATTCAAGAACTGTTCTCTATTTTCTTGAAAACTGGTATTTTGAATGCAGAAGGGACAGGTGAGTAACACTGMAGCCACAAACACTGAAGGATGATTAATCCTAGTAACTAGGGTAATTAAAATCTCAATGATCAGCAGCTCATTTACAGATCAACTTCACTAAACAACACTACTGGGTAATAATAATTTTCAATTAGATGCTTGATGTAAGAGTCCATGTTAGAGAGTTCCATATAAATGCCTAAAACAGGGTTGCCAGTTAATATACTGGGACAACAAATTCATAGGTTAACGTAGCTGCCTAATTTTGTTCTTCAATGAATCACCAGATTGAGCACAGTGCTGGATTAGCCACTAATACCGTGGGCTTCCCTTCAGTACGAGCTGCCACCAATTCAGCTGAGCTATCTTTAACAGCAACTCCCGCTGTCAGACACTAACCACTTAAACCTGCTCAAAGCAAATCTAATCAAAGCAACAGTTAAAATAAAACTGACACAGATGAATATTTGCACGTTATAGCTTTCCCTTTTGTTAAAAGGAATCTATTGAGATTTATATTTCTCAGTATGAACAAGGCTGTACGCTTCAATTAAAGCTAGAGGGAGCAATACATTAAATGCTTTTAAAGTTGACTTTTGTTTTCAGGCCAACAACCGAGAAATGAAGTTTTATTATTCCTCCAGTATTTCAAATCCTTCAAGATAAATACAATTTGCACTCAGGATACCATTTAAACACCATTCACAGGAAATGAGCTAAAAAAGCCCAACAAACAAAGTAAAACAATATTCACAATTAAATTCGACTTACGAGACTAGTTAAAGTTTTTTTTTAATGCTGTACAGTCAGGTTGTAGATAATACAACAAACTCGGGAATATTTTACAAGTTTTTTTTTAAATCTTCTTAAAGTACTGCTCTTTAAAAATAAGATGTATTTGCACTGACACAGAGGTAATATATACTTTCAGCATCTTCAAGAAGGGAAACACAGGAGATCYGACTTGCTACAAGTAAAAGGCTTATTATCTTAATAATAATAAAAAATTGCAGGAAATTATTTTTCTCATATCCAATTAGTCCTGAAAGGAAAGAGAAGAGTAAATGACGAGCAGGACGGCTGATGTCTGTCGCTGTGATGCAGCCAGGCAGAAATTCAGACCCAGCTTCCCCGAATCTGCTTCAAGCAGGCTCTGACAGACAGCGGGGTAATTACCACATCTTACTGGATGGATCAGCACAGAAATCTCTGCTTATAGACTCGTCTGAACAGATAAAGTCAGGCAGGGGTTTCACAGCATACGAAGACTGTAAAATTACAGTCAAATTCAAGTCTTAATCTTCAGGTTATAACTACTCCGGAAGCTATTAGKTTTTACAGAATTTGTTAAAGTGTGCTGCCCCTGTCCACCAGGCACTCAGCTATGATCTTTGCATACCTCAATTCTGGCAGTAATATAAGATGTGACCATATTACAACACGGGCTTGCCCAGGAAGAACTGGAGCACAAAGCCAATCCTGGCTCTTGTTTTTTTTTTTTATTTCCTAGAGTAAGAGACTAAAGTATGCTACAATTTTGTAGTGGATATTACAGTCTACATCATACTTCATTTTCAAGGACAAAAATATTTGTTGCTCCAAAAGCATTTTTTTTTAAATGAGACACTACATAAAATGTGTAAATATACAAACACACAAATGCACAYTCATACAGTCACAAAGCAATATATTTAACACCAAATCTCAAAAGACTAGYTTTGACATTCTATTTGGAAAAGGAGAAAAAATAAAAGAAAAACAAGAAAGCAGGAAAGTGCTTTATCCTCTACTCATTACCTGAGAAACTTATTATCTTAAATCTATAGTTACAGAGATAGAAAGTATAAYCAGAAATTTGCTTTGCCTGTGTTCAAGACTTTTCCAGATTTTTGCAGCTTTTAGCCACTTCTGACTCAGAATTTCAAAGGAAACTGCCATGGACAACTACCAAACAATTATGCAACTTCAAATTTAAACAAATTTAAAAAAATAAAAAGGTGGAGCAGAAATGAACTGTTTTCTGGCCTTGGCTCAAAACAAGGGAAGAGAAATATATACAAAAAAGATTGAATTACTACAAGTAAATGATGTTAAAAAGCAGGATCTTCATTACTTTTGAGCAACCTGCCACGCTATCCCTAGGTGAACAGTATAAATAGACAACACATGGATTCCTGACAATTAAAAAGACAGATTTATGGGGAACTATACATTTTCATATAAAATCCTGTGCTATACCACAAACAAATTGTATTATGTTTGAAAACCCCTGGAACAATGACCTTAAACTGAAAATACAAATTTAGTATTTCTACAGTAATTATGAATTAATATTTATTATCTAGTGATGGCAAGCCCTAATTTGTTAAGCATATAATACCTAGATTTTGTATTAGAAAAATGCATGATCGCACTCTATCAATTGTATAGAAATGCCAGCTGCACTGAAAGAGGACAGAAATATTACGCCGGTAGTGAAAAGACAGACTTAGGTATATTTCCTCATAAAAAAGGTGTATTACAAGTGTTTACTTCTGGCATGCCTTGTACCTACAAGGACTAACGAAACAGCAGCGTGAAATAAACCCCAAATATTAAGACATTTGAGTATCACTAGTCTTGCAATCTTTTCACCTATAGGAGACAGCTCCTGAGCGCATGTATATACCTGCAGCTTCAGTTTCCCGGGAAGTCCCAACACAGGCCAACAGGAGGCAAGTTCTGAGACAGACACGACTGCAAAGCTGCGCTGAAGCAAGGGTCAGAGTCATCTTTCCCCCATTCCTGAAGAATTCATCCGGCATTAAAAACAAAACCTCCCCACACACACCTCCCCTGAAATTCAGCTGCTTGTTTGGAATTGGAAACTTGACAGGTAGACCAAAAGACAGTTTTCAAAAAACGAGTTTCAGTTTACGTGCTAACCCCAACATTTGTTGGCGATCCTGCAACACAGGGTGGGTTCAGATTGGGGGCTGGTGTGAGTGTATCTAAACTAGCCAAGACAAGATACTTCCAGAGCTCTTCTCATACTTTCATTGAATTAATACACATTACATGAGTAGTATTTAAAAAGTTAATTCTGCCATAAGTTAAAAAAAAAAGAAAGTTCTATATATGAATTTCCATAAAACACACACATGTACTACCAATTAAGAGTTTATAGCTTTAATGCTAAAGACTTTCTTTTAACAAGGCACAACAGTTGCAGTTTTTTTTTAAAAAAAAACATTCACTATAAATGCTAATATCATTTCCCCCRTATTTTAAAATTATTATTTCTTTTAATTTTAAAATAGGAGGTAAAAATCAAGTTTCCCTAGGCAATAATCTATCACTGCCAAATAATACAAATAAGTCATCCAGAAAAAGCACAGAAGACACTGTAAAAAACAGAAGCACAAATATCTGAATTATATACATAGAGATATTTTAGTACAGACATTTTAGCACCATTATTTTACCACCATTCAAAATTACTATAATCACTGCACATTTCAAATACTATATACTAAAGAACATTAAGCTAAACTTGTTTTTCTTAGTACAGAGACATTCTGTCTACCTGCTTTTGACACTAACATTACTTTGCGGCATATACATATTTTTTTTAAAAAAAAATCTATTTTGACAAACACTTGTGGGCTTTTGCTTGAGAAGTGACTAGTGCAAGCTGACTGACAGGCATTTCAATTTCCTCCTGGGTCTGAGAAGGAAGCTATTGGTGATCATTATCCAATTTATTCTGCCAGTACAGGAATTTTAAAACCTAGGTATTTATTCTAAAGACAAGATTTAGCCTTTCTGTTCTTTTAGGCCACAGTAAGAGATACTCAATAGTAAACACAAATGCTGACACATTTGTCTGTAACATGCCCAGTTACTTCAATGCTTTCAATTGCATTGACACAAAAGAAGTATTAAGTCTCAAATATTTCGCCCAAGTTTTAGAGTTTAGGAGCAACATTAAGAACATTCAGGATGGCAAGAGTGATGGGATAATCAATGGCAGGGAGCACACCTGAGGCTCATTACACAGATGGTMGCCTTGGCATGGCTTTTTGCAACCTAAAGTCACTTCACCTGGAAAATTCTATTCTTTGTGCCAAGGACTTGAGTATCTTCCCCATTAATATTTTAATGTGGAACATGCATAACTTATTCAAAGTAGTAACTGAAAGTAGTAACTCGATCTGCAGTGTATAAAATATACAAATGCAACCTTTTTTTAAAAAAAAAAAAAAAAAAAAAAAAAAAGATAAATCCTGTCCAAATACTTAGCCTCTACTGGTAAGATTAAAACTTGTAACACAAAATAATCTGCATTTATGAAGCTGAACCTCACATATTGTTCCTGAATTGGATGACAAGCACAGCAGGGTTGCCGGAGAGCTAGCTTGTATTCTAACTGCCTGCATCTTAAGGAACAGGGTGGAGAACATAAGCTACATTGAAAAAAATATTCTCCCACCTTGCTTGCGTATGATTTCCTCTAAAGCTTCTACTGTACTGAGAAAGCACCTATATAATAATTTCTATGCAAAGAACAGAATTTTCCTTCATCGTTTGGCCAGAAGGGAGGTGGGGAGGGGGAGAGGAAGGGGTGAAAAACAGCACAGAATTAAGTTTCCCAGRAGAATATTTACGGGCTTTTTACTCACGGCTGGGACAGGAAGGGAAAGAATGGACTAAACCGAGTTACATATTTGCATGCTTATCAAGAATAAGATTACTTCCCTACCAATCAAATCTTTATCACTACAAAAGCTATTCTTTCCTCTTTCGAATCAATGATTTGATTTGTCCACATTGAGATAAYGCCAATTACCCGTGCCTCCAAGACAAGGATTCGTTCATTTTCAGTAGATTTATGGCCCAAAGAACGCTCTATGAGTAAGAGTGTGCCATTAGGAAAGTGACACAATTTAACATTTGCAGCACAGGTATGATGAAGTTCTTCTACAAAGGCTAATATGTTCACCATTCAGTGAATTACATATTCCWCAAGAGAATTTAGGAAGAACTCACAAAGCTTAGGCTACCATTCCAGCTGCCCTCTACCCTGACCCTTCATTTGGTATTAATACAGTTTCTGTTCACAAGCTCTCTACAGATAACCTTTTACAGAAGTAAAATGGTGACATGAAAGTTTTATGTTACATGAAATGCAAGATTGTATCTTCAGACTTATAAAAGTTAAATGTACACGTAGATACTACTGAAATTGCACACATTTGATAAAAAACAATGTACAACATTAATATGAATCCATTAAGGTCTGAGAACAAGCTTCCAAATCAGAAAATTAAGGAAGGAAAAAAAAAATAAAAATCAATCACTTAAGCATTTAGTTATTCCTAATTTCTGGTTTCTCAAATTGCAACAGATGGGTACAATACTATAAATAATCAAATATTGCTGTAGCAAATAAAAGCAACTTTCTAAAATGCTCAATAAACCCGAGTGGGGAGGAAACAAAACACTTTTGGCAACAAGATACGTGTTTGATTTAACAAGCTAACAGCAGTGTCTAATCATGTGTGTTGCATTTATAGAAGACTAATACTTATTTCAGTTAATTCAGCAACACTGTCTTTGAAAAAGGAATTAAAAGCTAGGAATGCTTTCCATATGTCATTTAAGAGGCTTATTTAAAAAATATTGCTGCTTCCACTGCCAATTTAAGACAAGTTCCATTATTAGTCATAAATTACAACATTTAGAAGTTTCTGCCCCTTGTTACTTATCTGCAAATTTCTTATTTACAAATTCTGTTTCACAACAGGAATGAGATGATTCAAATCCAAGTAAAATATCTTGATCTGTCCAGCCTAACAGAGTTGCAATCAATTCACTCATTACTGTGGATTTCCTGCTGGACAAAGCATTTCTGCTTAACCTTCTTACAAGAAAGTTTAAGAGTTATTTCCAAAAATTTCACTCTATCTCTAGGGAATGACATCTAAAGACACAATAAACTATTCAGGTCAGGCAACAGCAGTTAAAAAGTTYTCCTCTTCCCTTTTTTATATTCTTGATTTCTTTGGCAATTTTCAAGAGATGTGAATTAAGGGGATGCACACTATTCATGACATTTTGTTGAGACCAGTTTTAAAGACATTGAAAAGGAATAACAAGCATCATGCACTTTGGCATCACCAGAATTCAACCCAAAACACACTGTGCATTTAGTCCTCCAAAGTTCATACATGATCTATCTAGCAACAACATTATGAACCACAGAGCTGACTYACCGGCAGTAAACAATCAGACTAAATGGAGGTTATCAAGAAAATAAGATCACAACTTGTAAAATGCTAGATTCACTGCTAACCAAACTGGCAATTTTAGAAGCCAACTTGAAATTAGCTTTCCTATGCATGTGGTGATGATGTTGAAGTACTCTYGGTAAGACAGGCAGAAAACATTCAGTGTTTTTGTTAACAGGAAGAAAATAATGAACAAATATTTTAACTGTATTTTTCATTATATTCTTTGAACTTATCTGGAGATAAAAATAGTATTTACATAACACAAGGAATTATTTTTGTTCCTTCCCTCACTATTCAAGCATTTTAACAGTAATAAAAATACATTTGCCATTATTCCCCTTCCCTCCGCAATATTAACYAGTTTATAACTAGTTAGGTTTAGCTTGGTTGGTTAGAGTGTGGTGCTTATAATGCCAAGGTCATCTGTTCAATTCTCATATGGCCCACTCCTTTGAGGGTTGAACTAGATGACCTCCAGAGGTCCCTTCCAACCTTACCAATTCTATGATCTATAACACAGCTAACTCAAARAAATCAAGCACACTTACTTAACAGGAAGAAAAAGCCAAGTTACTTTTGCAATTCTCTCCCCTCCTTGACATATCTATTTTTCCCAAGCCACTCTAACTTGCATTGTATTAACTTTTACTCCAAATCCTACTCTGAGGCTAGTAGGGATAGTCTGCTTTTAAAGTTATGCCAAAGTACGAAAAGAAAAGGAAAAAAAAAGACAAGACGCTGACTGTATTCTCATAGAAGATTTACAGAGGAAGAAAGAATCCTAAAAAAAAAAGATGCAAAGAAAGACTGGAAATACCATCTGCTTTAAACAGTTGGGATAATCTCTTCTGTTAATTAAGGCAGGCAGTACTAATGATAAATTTCTTGCTAGAAGAAAAAATCGCAGGCATTACGCTCAAATCCAGAGCCTAGCCTTCCCTTTGAGCTTAGCCTAAACTGAACTTCAGTTTATCTGCTCTTAAATATGCCATACTCAGAATTCTGYGATAAACTAGTTTTCCCTCTTACTCAAAGTATTCAGTCTCCTCCAAAAGCTACCACAAAAACTAGAATATAGAAAAGGAAATCTGCCTATCAGTTGAGGTGCTCATAAGGAATACTAATACCTCAAAGAAGAGAAATGATGCAACATTTAGTATCATTTCTTTGCAATACTCACTCCAAGTTTGAGAGAAAGACTGTAGAACTCTTTCTTCTCTTCCCCACCTTGCTTTAACAAACTACTTACTTATGAGCACATATTAACTAAAGCTAGGCATCCAATTCCTCCAGCAAAGCAYTGGAATAGCAAAATGCTGCCATCTATCAGAAAGCAGAGCATTTTCTACTGCAACTAACAGAAAGCAAGCCATGGGAAAAGAGTTGATGCATAACACAGCAGCCTAGCTATTGTTCAGTTATAACTGTATAATAATTAAAAAAAATAATAATAAATAAAACCCAAAAGAAAAGAGATCTTTCAAGCAATGGAACTCAGGTCCAAATAGAGAAAACAAAGACAAACCAAGACAATCCCCTCTAAAACATGGCACATCATCTAATGGGAACTTTTTCCAAATAATCAAACAAGAATCTTTCCGAATTTGAAGAACTGATGAACTAAGATGACAAAGGAGCACTTAAAGATAAAATTGCGGCAAAAGAACTAGCCGAACTTTTCATATTGAAGAAACTAAGTTCCTCAAAAAAGTGCCATGGCCCTTTCTACCGGCAAAAGAGACTGACCAACTGTCTCAAAACAATGTCAGTACAAAAGATGTATTTTAACGAGGTGATGTACGTCAACTGTAACAAAACCAGCAGGTCAAATTGGCATTTATTCAATAATTCTAATGAGAGGGAAAAAAAAAAAAAAAAAGTACCATGACATATCCGTATCTCTTACTTAAGTTGACCTTTGAATTACAGGAATGGAGATGTTAAAAAATGCTCCACGGGTGTTCTGAGAACTACAAAGCAGCAAGYTTAGCTTCTGTACTGGGTGAGTTATCAGATGCTATAATAAAGAATGGAATTAATAGAAATGTGAATATAGAGCTATGGCAAATATATATGATAAACTGCAAAGAGTCTACTTCTGTAGGGAAAGCCTCATCTTTCAAATCTATTGTAATCCAATCATTTTAATCAGACCCATATGCTTATCTTCACACACAAAAAAAAAGACTGTTTTTCCAAAGTCCTTTATTTAGACCTCTTAAAAAAATCAAGTTGTCATGAGACAAAACAGAGTCTGTACGTATTACTAATGGGGACTGGAAGACGCAAGAACCTATTGTACTCAGCATATTCATAAGCTCTCTCATAAAGCATGCAAATAGTATGGCAGTAGTTTGCAGCTGATACCAAATTATTCAGGACAGATAAAATTAGATTAAAGAGGGTTGCAGAGAATATTTATAACAGACTGTGCCTGAGATATAAGATAGCAATCCAAATTGAACACATTAACTGCAAAGTCATTCTTACAGAGAAAAGAAACCCACAAAAAGCAGGCCTAAATTAGTTGCTATCTCTCAGAAAAGATCTGAAGATCTGCCTTCTGATTTCAAAAAGYGTCAGCTCAATGGTAGTCAAAAAGGCAAAGAAGTTAGAAAGAAGCACTGAAAACGAGACAGTTTTATCACTGGTGAACTCCAGGCGGCACAGAGATCCAGTCTTCCCTGTTCCTCCCCCACTCAAAAAGACCTCACRCTCCCAGTTCACTGATTTACTAACAAAACAAATAGGAAAACCTTCTCATTGCCATACAGAATATTTCTGCCCTTTAGAGTGAAGATTAGTTACTAGTGGCACTTTAGATTTTGTATCAACCTTCCAAAAAGGCAAAGGYGTGGTGTATCCTGCAAAACATGCTTTAAATCTGCACACACTTGCAACCCTACATCGCATACAGAAAGGATATAGCACAATTCACGTGAATTGATTGCATTTCCCATCATGATCAAATTTGGCAACAACAGAGGCAAAATTTGTGTAGGAAAGAGCACTAAAGAGTCTAAAAGTAGTCTTTTTTTGTTTCACAGGTAATATCTTACATTTGTACTCAGCTATAGCAATATATACTCACAGGAAAAACAGCTTTAATGCCCAAAAGACTAAAATTAATTTCCTTGTAGAAGAAGTATTTACATATAAAAATCACGTAACCAGATGAACAAAGGAAAATCAGATACTCAGCTCCCAAAAGAACACTGAAAACACTTGCCTCAGCACACGATGCAAAACTGATTCCAAAATTTGTCAGACAGCAAGTTASTTTATACTACTTCTGCTCTTTAATAACTGCTGAATAAATACTACRTAACACAGCTGCTCTGGTACATAGATACCACTATAGATCTACACAGGCTCCCAACTGTCAGACAGTTTCTACTTACACAACCTCTCTCGTCCCAAACATGAAGTAGTATTTTGAGTCTTATCCTGCACATGATACAGGAAAACAAAGAMTCTTAGTCAAGGAGGACTAGTACCTTACTTTACATATAAGTACAGAGTGAAGAATCTCTATTTCAGATAACTTGCATTCAGATACAGAGAGCATGGCACAACAGACAAAGCAGACAGTACTCACAGCAAGACCATAACAGTCAGCAAAACATGTGAGTTCACTGAAAAAAATGTTACTTCTAGAAGTAGTATGCMCTTATAAAGAAATCATATAAAATGCAAAGAGCATCTTTAAAAAAGTTTAGGAAGTTTAATAGGTGCCTAAAATAACAAATCTGACAGGGGGAGCAATGAGCATTATGCAACATATTCTTAGCCAATAAACCCACACAATAGCAAGATATCCTAACTGATTTCACAACGTTACTTGAAAATAAATAAATAAATAAAAGCAATAATTTACAGGTATGTTAACATCATGAATGTGTACACACACAGATTATCATTCCAGTTTGTCCCATCAAGGCTTATTAAACTATTAGGAACATTCTTTTTTTTTTATTTAGGCCTCTTTTCCTCATCTTCCCTTCCCCACCTTTAACCTATTATTTCTTAACCACCACAGACATAGAAAACCAATTATTCCTTCCCACCTTGCCGTAGCCTTTAATRTGTTTTGAGTTATGCTCCTTTCGGCCTTCTCTTCTGTAAACTAAGTAATCTCCCCTGATGGGTCATGCTTCCCTGACTCTCCAACTGGCTTGCAATCTTTGACATGTATCAGAAAACTAGACACAGAAGTCAGGCTGCACTCACTGGATGCAATTTAACTCCTGCTGAGGAGGGAATGATGTGCTTTTCAATCTATTCTCCTTTATACAAACTCATTTTATAGCCAAAGGTGTTCTCATCTATGATGCATTCAGACTTTCTGTATTACAGTAACATGGTCAACTGTTGTTCTCCATCCTATTTTTGTACACCTGATTAGTCTTCCTTAAATATAGTATATAAATCAATTTATGTCATCATTTTTAATATAATACATTTGAGGTGACTAGTGAAGAAAGTAGAAATTTGCATATTCTGAAATCTATTAGTCCCTTTAGCAAGRGTCTAATTCACTCTGATCCTGTTACACAGCCTCCTGCTCCAATAAACTGGATTGGGGACAACTGGCTTCCACAATCTAAAATTCGCATTAGATTCTCTGTAGGCAGGCTCCATATTTTTTGATGTTACTTCTTTCCCATTTTTAAACCAGTTTACAAATGTAGTTTTAAAGTAAATCTTAAAAAAAAAATATAAGTCATGTGAGATTTAAACAAACTCTACCCTCAGATATTACATAACTGATATATAGGCATAAATACACAGATATAAACACACGCATACTATAAATTAGAGAAACAGAAGCAGGCAAGTCCTCAGGATTGGCTACATACCACAGGACCTAGCATATGCTTCAACCAACTGTCTTACAGCAGTAGCTTTCACCACACATTACTAAATGCAAAGGCATTTGGCTCTATTTTTAGGCCACCTCCAGCAAAAGGTTCTACAACTGAGGACGTATTTATGCGATGCTCTCACAGCAAGACAAATTAACAGAGGAGGAGCTCATGACAGGTACCAGCCTCCACGATTCAGCTACAAGTTCTATCCCAGATGATCAGGTTGTGGCAAGAAAGAATACTAACAAGGCTGTCCTCCGCCAAGGATGTAAAAATTAGCAAAGCATTATTACAAAACCACTGCAGTGCTGACCTGARAGTCAAGATGCTTCTGAAAGTCAGTTAGTTACAGACAGGCTTAAAAGCGACCTTATGTGGAAAGGGTACCGGACASTGTACTGCAGGACAACCACCTGCTCGTTGTACAGTAACACCAGCAGGTCCTTTCAAATGAAGGAAATTTGTCACTGAAATATGTACATCTCATCAATAAATGTCGTCTTTGTGAACCAATGCTTAGTCTATCTTACAATCCCTAGAAATCTGCTCTAGAGTTTTTCTAAAACAAGAATTTTCTGAACATTCAAAACATTTTTGGATCTTCATAGCTTATGTAACTGTTATAGTTTTTCACTGAAAGGAGTAAGCTGAGGGTTTTTGAAGCTCCTTCCTTGCCATTTTCCAAGAATGAAAAAACAGCAGAGATAGAGAAATACAAAGAAAACAAATTGCAGAGTTGGTGGGTATGGTGGGTTGGGAATGGTCCAAATGTGGACAATTATGCTTTTAGTCTCYAGACAAAAAGTATCACTTCATTAGTACAACCTTTCACAAAACACCTCTGATCTATTATCTAACAACCTATCTACCTTTGCTCAYCACGTATATTTACTTAATAAGAATTGGTTTTGACTGAATACATATCAGATAACTTCCTCACTCTGTAACTAATGATAATCTCAGACGAAGCATCTCTAGCTAGAATTTAAATGAAGCTCATTCACAATCTAGTTGCAGGTATAGCAATTGTACAAGGGAATAATGGTCGTAATGAATCAACTTGCCAATATCAGCACTGCACAACAAAATTAGGTAGAACAAAAAAAAGAAAGAAGAATTTGTCTACAGACAGAAAACTAACCCTGTAGCATTTATACATTCATATACAAGGTATTAACAGAAAATTGCAATTTCCTTAAATGAAGAGTTCTTTGCTACTTATTACAATATTTTAAAAGTTACCTATATGTACACTTGCATTTTTATGCAAGTGTTTGCTCTTTCCCAAAAACAGTGTAAAAGTAGATATGGAAATCTGACTGTCAGTATCAACCCCTGAAGCATTCAGAGAGCTTTTGCTGACAAAAGCACTTCAAAAGAGATTGGCTTTAATGGCACTTGAGCATCAGTTGCACTAGATATCAACCTCTACAGTAACTGAGGTTGACCAGAGGGGTCAACCTCAGATCCAGGATAATCAGAAAGGAGTGGTTTCAGCAAAACAGCACTCAAAAGTTTCCCAGAAGTAGTAATAAAATGGTCCTACTGAAATTTTAAAAGCAATGCATTGCATCTGTGGTCTTTAGTGTCCTTCTCTTGCCTGAGAAGTGAAGGAGTGAGAAAACATGCAAGAAGAGTGTAATAAACAGAAAAGGAGAAGAACAAGCTGAGCTCAAGACTGCACCAATGACAAGCCTAGATTTGCTACTAATTCCTCCCTGGATTTCCTATTAACTACAAGCTAACTACAAAGAAGGACCAAAGAAGGAAACCATCAGGTATTAGGACATGTAATCCTTTCTTTACAAAGATATAAACTGGACATAATCTGGAGACATCCCTACATGCCATGCAGGTGCAGCATAAAGTGTGCCTGTCTCAGTCCTTCCTCTCAGACTGCAGTGGATCCTCTAACTCAAAATGAGAAAGCTAGATAGAAATTCTATCTAGAAAGAAAATGAAGCTGATAAGCTACCAATTACTTTAGTCTAGAGTAAACTACTAAAACACTTTTGGGCTACTCTTGTCCAATCCACCTACTTGTTCCTTCAAAGACCCGGCCTGTTCCATGGACAAGAGTTTTATTTTTCTAGTCTAAGCAGCAAGAACAAAGAGAGGAAAAAAAAATTCTGCTGTATCTACTAGCCCACCTCTCAACAACAAGTTAAAGTAACTCCCTATCTTCCCTCCCTCTGAATGCAATGTCCTAATAAAAAATACCAACTCTTTCAACTGTAATTTATATACTCTCTTTCTCAGATTTTCCTTTACAGTATTATAAAGGATATGAAATATATATCTAGATATATACACACATCTCTAGACGTGCATATGTATGAAATCTAGATCTAGATACATATTTCATATGTATATATAGACAGATAGATCGATCGATCTATCTTGAGGGAGTAAGAGCTCCCTCAATAGGAGAAAAAAAAGCATATGCTTGTTTTCTTGTTTTTCTCTGTTCTCTTCTTTTATACAGTCTTCTCACTTTACTTCTCATTTCACACATCTATAATTGTCTTTACTTCTCCAAACATCCCCTTCTGTGTCAGTCTTCTGCCTCTTGTATCGACTTGTTTCCTCTTACTTTACTTCCTATGCATACCAGCATATTCAGTCTTCTTAATACTAGTCAGATACTAAATTAACAAAACAGATACATTCTCTGCAAGTTTCATGCTAAGAAAATAAAAATTAGAATGAAATCCTATTACATTTTAAGAGGTTATTTCTTTCTTGTAGTRCCTCCCAACTGCATCTCAGTTCACACAGGTTAAGAATACAACTCCTTGTACCTAGCTTAGAAACTATTTCTAGAGTCAGCAGTTGTCATGATCTCTGGCTCCCTTTGTAAATTTATCCCATTTATTGACATTATGGAAGCTTCTGAATCTTCATTTTTAGTGGAACTCCAAGGAAACAAAACAAAATCCCATGTTTAACCTTAAGTCAGCTACAAGGTTCTTTACATGGAMCGAATCTACGATGACAGCCTGAAGACAGTTGTAACAACTTCAAGGCCTCATTTTTATTTCAAAAGCCCATTTGAACACATTTAGGCAAYGTGGAAAGCAGCTTTTTTTTTTTTTTTTTTTTTTTTTTAATACAGAGTTACACAAGAGGCCATAGGGATCCAAAGAGCAGATGCAAACAGCAGCCTCAAGCTGATGGTGATTCTGATGCTGATGTAAAGAGATTCATCACCGCCTGAACTGAAGGGTTCAGTGTATTTTTAAAGCAGTAACACAATCTCATACTGCACTTAACACTGAAAATCAGTTTAGCAAAGAATACTCAATCTAACAAGGACATTACAGTCTCAGCTGCTAAGACACTGAGATCTACAGTTTCTAGACAGCTGCTGTAGCGAACTATGAGATTTAACATACTAGCAGAAATTTCTTAAAGTAAATTTATCTCCTAAAGTAATGTTACTCTGGCAGCAGCTGAAAATCCTGCAGTTTTAGATTATGCTTCTCATCCTTGGTACCTGCCGGTGAATGGGAAGAAGAGGCACGTAAACTGAGAAATTCTCATCWAAAGAAGCTCCTTGAACAGCACCTTTTGATAGTATCTGGTATTAAGCTAGAGAAACCTACATGAACGAGTTGATTTGATCTGCAGTTCTACTTTGCAAAGCACAGAGCAATCTTGTTAAAAAAAATACTGAAGCATTTAAAATTGGCCAGGAAGTAATAAAATCCAATCATAGACTGTAACAGAGGAATGAGGCAGCACAGATAGCACTTTTGAAATAACCTTCAAGGTAACTAAGGCTACAAGATTAAGTCCTTAAGAATTCCTACCTCAAAGGCTGGCAGGCCAACCTTCCCAAGCTTGACATACCACTCAGTCATGTGTGCCTTAATTGACCAAAAAGCAACTTAAGTTGTACCAACTGCTGACAAACAAAGACTAATCTGTAGGCACTTTTCAGCAGTTTACATCTGCAGTCTGAGGTGATGCAATTTGTTCATGGTTCTGAAGTCCGGACCAAGTTGCTGAACTGGTAGAGCAATAGATCACGAAGCAGACCATAAGCATACTGACTGTAATCACAATGGACTGAAGCAACATGACAGGGTTAAGAAGCATTCTTTAGGTGTTAGCTTTTAATGTTCTTCTCCTCGTTGTTTCCCAAATCATTCCCAGCTAAATAAACCCAACAGGTAGGTGCTGAATATGCCAAATTTTATTGCCACTTTTTCACCTGGTAAGAAAGTTTCACCTAACAGTCATTTATAACCTACTGCATTTCAGCTACTCGAATGATCTCCTGGAGTTTTTACGAGGAAATTGTGTAAACCTTGCTGGAATGCATGAGCTTTCTAGCAAGAATAAATAACCACCCACTGCTCTACTGTACGCAGAACCAGGGACAGAGATGCAACTTTATTTCAACTTTGCCCATTAGGTATTAAGTTTTGAGCACTAGGACACTGCTACGAAGAGGTCACCTTTTAGTGTCGAGATTGTTGGTCTGGTGTGTCTCAGCCTGAAGCACAAACAAATAGCATTCGTAACATCTAAACGTTGCATCTGGTAGTAGCAGATCACTATATTTTCAACAACCAAGTCAAAATGAAAGACAATCATGGCTTTCAAAACCAAAAAGAAACTGTTAGGACTGTTTTTTTTTTTCTTCCTAGGAGTAATAGTAGTTTCATTTCTCTAATGATGGTTCACTAATAATTGGAATGAGCATTAAACCTAACTAAATGGAAGAGTTCTATGCTACAGGCAGCAATATTTTTTCCAGTAAAAATACCTCAAGTTTAAGCAGCTACATGGTCRATTTCAGGCAGTAAAAAATAAATGGAGGTACAAATCAACTCTAGATTTGGTCATATTGAGCTAATTGTCACATTTGGTTTACATTGTATTGATCACCCAGAAATACGATACAAGCTCTTTAAAGAAGTCGGTGCTGAAATCTCAAGTTTAGATTATGCAATGCGTGTTAATTAGCCTGCTCACTACTCAGAATGACTMCACTAGCTGCAATCCTGGTACGAAAATAGTAGTAGAGTAGATTTTAAAACAAGTTTTTCAAAATTAAATGCCACTGCTTTTAAAGAGAAAGCCTCTTATGGGGCGGGGGGGAACAACCTCCTGAAGTTATTTATTGAGACATCTTTTGGCARTATTTATATGCTGTGCAGCTAAAATGCCAGGAGGAATGCACAGTATTAAAACTCTAAGTGAAATTCAGCACAAGTTCATTTACAGACACCTTCTAGACTACCCTTCTGGGTTATTACTATGCACGCATTAAACTTACGCAACACTCCAGAGGTTTTTCCAATCCTCCTATTTCTGAGGACAGTGTATAATGGTTAGCAACTGCTAGAACTCAGAATACACTATTTCTCTTTGATAAAAGTCAACCCAAAAAGTTTTATTCAAGCAGAATATATTGAAGCAGCTCATTTGGTGGAAGTGGGGAGGAGAGGCAGCAAAAAACAACAGATCCAATGGGAACGTAAGGAGCCGTAGTGCAGCTCTGTTCCACATGGGGGACCCAAGTCTTACAGTTACTAGCTCAGACACTGAAAAATATTGAAGTGAGATATCAAGTTTCTGGAAGAAGCTTAGAGTCTTAGCTAAAGTGGCATGTCCAGCCAGATCAAGAATTTTTTTTTTTTGACTCTCYGAGGAGTAAGAATGACACACACATAAACATAAGCGAAAAACGGACTATTGCAATTCAGAACTGTGAAGGAGAGAAGAAAGTACACATGAACTAAAAAGCATCTGATTGACTTACTACACACAGGGAAAGCATAAAGGTGAGACTGATCCAGTTTGACAATGTTTTTGGAAAACTCATTAATTCCACATTTGTTTCTTGAAAAATTGATCCATTATGCAGGGCTAGGGGAAGAYATTGACCCATCATTCTTTATTGTTTTGTAGCTGTGCCATAAAAGCAGTTAGCTGTATTACTAAAATAAACAGTTTCCAAACAGATTCTTGAATATTAAGCGTTTTTTCTTGACACTTTTTCAGTGGTTGTCATATTAGATATTCCAGAATAGTTTCTCATTACTTTTCCCTAGAGCCATTTCCTTAATAGTGACTACTTAAAAGCAAAAAAGACACCCAAGAAGCATTTTAATATCGAATAAAATTGCTTCAAGTTCAAGCACCATGGCAACTAGAAGTTGCTATGCATTTTAAGTTTATAGTTTGTTCAGAATTTTTATAACAAACCCGAGATGTTTCTTTAACACCTAAACACATTGCGAGCCGAGCCCAGCCCTTCAAACAAGGACGTTTTCAGGCGTGTATCTCCAGCAATCAAGAATCAGAGCAAGACAAAAGTTAACAAAAAGTTGGGATTTGTGTTTTATTGGTCAAACAAAATATTAATATACTGGGGTTTTCTCCCCCCCCCATAAATGACTTGCTTATTGCTGTCTATTACTGTSTCCAATTCTGGGCTCCCCAGTACAAGAGACATGGAACTCCTGAAGAGAGTCCAGTGTAGGGCTATGAAGATCTATGAAGATGATTAGGGGATCGAAGCATCTCCCCTATGAGGAAAGGCTGAGAGAGCTGGGTCTGTTCTCTGGAGAAGAGGAGACTGAGAGGGGAATCTTACCAATGTCCACAAACACATTAAGAGAGGGTGTCAAGCAGCTGGGGTTAGACTCTCTTCAGTGGTGCCCAGCAACAGGACAATGGGCAGAAACTGAAGCACAGGAAGTTCCGCCTGACYGTGAGGGAGAATTTCTTCACTGTGAGAGTGACAGAGCACTGGACCAGGTTGCCCAGAGAGGCTGTGGAGTCTCCTTCTCTGGAGATCTTCAAGGCCTGCCTGGACATGATCCTGTGCAACATGCTCTGGGTGACCCTGCTTGAGCAAGGGGGCTGGACTAGATGATCTCCAGGGGTCCCTTCCAACCTCAACCATTCTGTGATTGCCATAATAACTTATTAATATTCTTGCCATTCCTTTTATACCTGGAGGAGGCAGTACACTCACAAAAGGAAAGCAAGCTGCAGAAAAGCCTGGAATATGAAGATGACACATTACTAGGAACTCTAATGGTATCAAGCAGAGGTGAACACCTAAGCAGGAATATTCAAACTTTAAAAAAWTCTGCAAGTGGTTGCATCTGCAGTGGTATTTACATCTCCATTTACACATACCTTCCAAGAATAAAATATTTAAAATCTGTATAAGCATAATGCACATTAAAAGTAGCATGACTACTTAGAAACTGAAGTTCTCTTTGCCTTTTTTTGTTAAACAAAGAATTCTTTGAGAAAAAAAAATGTAAATTTTTTTTAGAAGTGGTGATAGATCATGAGAGTACTTTGCGTGTTTTAGGCGAGGAAAAGTTATTTAAATGACCTGCATAAGTACATATTCTAATGAATTCTTCACATTTAAGCTTGTATCACTGGACTCAAAATACCTCTTGATGTTACTGTGCAGAAACAACTGCAGAGGACAAGTATCCACAAGTTTAACAATGCAGCTCAGACTCAGTTCTTGTGATTACGTAACGAAGTATTCAGCAAAATAGATTTTTTAAAAAATATACTTATTTTTAAGCCACTGTACATTTTTTAGACTTCTACTGAACATGAAATATTGTACTGTTCTCACATTAGAGCAGTTACCGAATCTAAATGTTTAAAGGAAAAATTTAAGTACAAAATACTTTGTAAGGACAGACACAGTATAAGAGTAAGTTAGATGAAAAGGCATTTATTTGGGCCATAATGCAACAGCAGTATTTACCTTCTGGATCTATTTCACTTTTGTGCTGTCAAAGTTGAAACCAGAACTACTTCCTTAATTGCAAAAGTGAAAGCTATAAGTACAGGAACAAATAGGTTTAATGTTCTACTGTTAGATGGGCCATGTATTTGCTGCAAGGTACAACTGGGCAGTCCTCTAAGATTAAAAAAAAAAAAAAAAAAAGTCTCCTAGTTATACATAATGAGCCTAAGGAGTCCATCAGTGGTCCCAAACACACTTCCATTGAGTGATCCTACTTAGTGTAAAGAACTTAAGGAGATGCTGCAAACTCATATCAATGATTAACTGTGCGACAGCTGTAACTTGTTGACCCTCCCTGAATTGACCACTTTTGCTTTGCAGTAATTCAGCTCTCTCTTATACTAGTCCATAGTACTCAGGTTAGTCTTAAAAAAAAATTGCAGAGTTTGTATTTACATCCCTGCTTAAATGCGTCTCCTTTGTCTGAAGTAAGATCTTTTTAAAAGTCAGTCTGTTTTGTGAGAACAGTTCATATTTAAATATGACATATTTTAGTAACTAATACCAGCGCAAGTACTACATATTTTTTGCTCTGTGCATTTTTGCAGCTCAGTGTGCTACAACTGTTACTTTTGCTATAAAAGCTCTGGTTAACACTTGTGTATGCARTATTTATGGACTTAAATATATTTAAGGTAACGGATTACTTTTCCATTTCTACATTAAGTACACAAACAAAGCATGTGCATCCAGCAATCTATGTAGAATTTACAGATTCTGGCTAGTAAGTACTTAATATAAAATTATCTGTTTAACTGTAATATATCCTTTGTAATCATCTTTGCTGACAAGGCCTCTATGAACTACCAGCCAAAGCTAGGGAATAGAAAACAGCAGGTCTTAATGAAAGGGCCCACCAACAAGCTAAAAAGTTTGACAAATTAAGAAATACTACTCCGTTGCCTTATTGGCATTACCATTTCAAAACTAGGAGATTTCAGAAGTGTGTAAAATTTAAAGAGTACAACACACATGTTTAATTGACTGACTATATTAGCAAGTAGAGGAGACAAGAGTAGATCTTTATAGTAACACCTTTGGTGCCATATTTCCATTTAGTTTGGTTTTGCTTTAAAATACTTCAGACTAGCTACAGATAGATTACAGAGATTGAACACCTGGTATGGGGTAACAGGAGAACTTCAGCTCCTAACTACTCTGTTCAATAGACTATATAGGCTGGCAAGGTGTATAGCCAAGTGTCTGCAGAGCTAAATTTCCAAGAGGTAACAATCTGCCCATGAAACACATGAGGAAAACAGCTCTTCAGCTTCCAGAGTCTCAGCCTTGTGTACCAGCCCAAAACAGCGACATTGCAGCTTTCCAACAGAGGGAGCTGGCCAAACTTGCATGGTAGCTTTACAGTTCTCAAAACAACAGTAAAAAGAAAATAAATAAACCAACCACACATAAAATAACTCATTCACACTTCTGTAGGAAGCTGAATTTAAACATGCCAGCAGCCAGCCTATTTATAAATTAGGAAACATCATGTTGTTTTACAAGACAATTCAAAGCCAGGCAAGTGACAGGATATTTTGCTTTATTTTGGATATTTTAGTTGAATATGATCATTACACATAAGAGTTGCTTTTAGTCTACATCCTCTCTTGGCTGTTTCTGCCTATACCAATAAGCATATTTTCAGCATTTGAAGTTACTGCAGAAGTAAAAATCATATCCTTAAGATTTTTCAGAAGGAAAAGCTTCTTCAGAATTTTCACGTTAAAACTACTACCATTAAAAGTTGATAAGGATCTGCAACTAATTAGTTAACATGTCAGGTGATCTCAAAGACATAAAATACAAACGATCGAGAACCCCCGCACATGTTGTGCGTCTGCTTGAGGGCTGTCTTAAAGGTATTTCTATTTCCCCTTTTTAGGTATACTTGGAACAAATTGAAATATTAGGCTACACGAGGCTATAAAAAGACCTCTCCCGTCATTCCTCCCCTTCTCGCTATGCACACTTCTCCAGTACATCTAGAGCTTTAGAAACTGACACAACTCAGCGATGCCTCTTGGCAAACCAAGACTCCACCCTGGTTAAAGAGTGGCTGCACACCTCACCTCAATGGTAGAAATTTCCACTCCTGCATCAGGGGAGGCAGAATCATAGGTCAGAATAGCTCAGACTGGAACAGAACTTTAAAAGTCATTTAGACCAATTTCCCACTCAAAATAGGGCTAATTTGAACCAGGTTGCTCAGAGCCTTGTCCAGTTGAGCCAGTCTCCACTTGATGGAGGTTTAACAGCTTCTCTGAGCACCCTACTGACTGTATTTTTTTTTCTTTCAGATTTCTTTCTTTTCCCCTAATCAGATTTTTCCCCTGCTGCAACTTGTTTCTGTTGGTTTTCATCCTATCACTGTGCTGTATGGTGAAGAACAGATATATGTCTCTCTCTATTGTTTTTCAAAAAAAAAAAAAAAAAAAAGTCTACTTGAAATCTCACAGAAGGACCAACTCAGCTTCCTTTATCTTCACATTTCCAAATAGTAGCTCTTCATATTCTTTTCTGTAATGCATTAGCCAGTATAGTCTATTTTCTCCATATTCAGATTAGATACRAACTGAAATTGTATGTGGTTCTCTGAAGGAACTATCTCCTGCCTTAAGCACTTTCTCACCCAGAAGACTGACTTAAAGCAGCAGTGAACTACCTAACACTTTTGATAGCTATTAAACTTCATTATTTAGGAAGTTCAAGTGTTTTTTCATCAGTACTGACAAGTAAGTGGTTTCTAATCACTCCAAGTGAAATAGTTTAAGAACCCAATTAAATCTGGACAGCGTACTATGCAGAGAGAAGACTGTCTGGTATCAGCCCAAACATTAAAATAGGTTGCAAAGTTATACCAGTTTTATACACATCAAACCATGCTGTATGCATGCATATAGTTATTAGGAAACTACATAACTTTGAAGACTTGTCATTCCCAAACCTTTTCCTTTATCCTCCCTCACTCCCCAGAGTAAATAGCCTTCTAAATAGAACAAAGAAAGGCTGGAATTCCTTATGATTATTTTGCATTTTGGGAAGCTTCTAATTGACATGGATGCATCCAGACTTTGAGAGGTCTGAAGCACACTGATGAGTACAAGCTGTTGTTTGTAGTATGTGCTGGAAGCGAAAGCATTGCATCATTCACGCTAGTAATAACATAAGCATCTATCTACAAAGCACAAAGCATTTTTTTTTTTTTAAGAAAAACCATGTGTCTTTCAAGAGCCAGCATATTCTTGCTTGAAACACCCCCACAAAGAACCCAAAATCTTAAGATTTTTTTACGTTGAATAGCTTTTATAAGCACTATATTGAGTCACCCTCTTTACTTCTGTATCTTCTCCCTCCCCGCTTTAAAACACTAGTGAGTTTGTGTTTTACATTCCATTTAGCTTCATTTTTTGGTGGGTACCCACTGTGGAAAATGTTAAAAATCAAAACACATTTGCATTTAAGAAACTACTTCCTCTAACAAGAAAAAAAAAAAAAAAAAACTTTCCTAGTATCTTCTTCCAGAAAAGATTAAACTTTAATGTTCCTATAGAGAATTTGCTAAAATATTTCTCAGTAGAACTGCTAATTCCAGTTACATAAAGTCTGTTTACAAAGCAGTACCATTTTCACTCATTCCTTCTTTCACACCAGAGTAATGCATTATTTCCTCAGGAACCAAAGAGGGGACACCACTATTAGCTTGCCTAATCTCAAATTTTTTTTTTATTATTTTTAAAAAGAGCTTTGCAAGCAGTCATCAGGTACTTACCCAGAGGCCTAAAACAAGTTTTTCCTGCTGACCACACCAATCATAAAGTTCACAGCTTAGCAAGGAAAAACTCACTCCTATTAAGCAGTGGCATACAAAAAGGATGTTTACTTTTTCCTTCTGTGCTAATCCTTGTCCATTTACAGATTGAGTTAAGATAATTCACTGCCAAGAGTCCTCCACCCCAGCATTACTCATGTGTTTTAAGTGAGAAGTGAAACAAAAAAGTGAAAAGCTTAAGAGACACTGTGATTGAATCAAAGTAAGACAGACAGCAAAGCTAGCATTTTATTACCATTACCTATTTGACTACAAATAGCTAGCCACTTGAAAGACTAGGTCCTAAATTAGTTGTTGTAAATTGCTGTAAACTATAAACTCATCATCTGCACCCTCTCCCAAGAAAGCTATGAGCACATGTACAGGGAGTTGTGCAACATGTTAATAATCTCAAAAACAGATCTCCCTTTACCTTCATGGTCAACACGGCTTCATKGCTTAAATCAGAATAGGTGCAACATTGTTGGACTTCAAACAATACATGTAACTTTGCTGAAGAGTGTTCTCCACTGTCTCACCCAGTGCAAGTGAAACGTATTGCACAAAATGAACCAACTATTTTCCTTGTGCCCAGAGACTAGATTTTACTAGTTGAACATCAATAAGAAAACTATGGAAGCTATAGGAGAAGTTTCAGAACTACTTGCTGCTATTTCATGACATCAAATCAGATAGATACTGATGTTTTGTACACAGGACAGATAACACTTGATAGTTTATGAAAAAAAAAGTATACTTATTCTTGTTTCAGAAAACAGGCCCACTTTTCAGGTCATTAAAATAAAAACAAGTACTAAAATCAAAGTAAAGAGAGGAAAGTATTAGAAGATAACTCTGAAACTCAAAAAAAATAGATGCTTCCAGAAATCKCTATAGTGAACATAAAAACATGAAAACAAGTAAGTATTTCTTCATAGTTTGAGGCCTATTATTAATCTAATATCCAAATATTTACTGTTTTGTCCTGATATATGTTGCACCTTATGATGGAAAAGGTGAGGGCTACAGCTTATTATCTGAGTCGTTTTAACAAGAAACTCATGTTCAGTTTGTCTTCTGCTTCTATTGGCCAAAATCCAACTCCCCAAAGATGACAACCTATGCCTTAAATTCTCAAATTCATCATTTTCTGATTTCTAAACTATTGTCCTGGCACTTCCTGCCCTCCTAAGCAATCAAGTTGTAAATGAAAAACAAATTCTAGATAAAGCCAAAAAATAAGGCATTAAAAACTGGAACCTTCCTTTGGAGGGCAGAAAGCACTCCTACCAGGTAGGCASACATGTAATCTCGTTGGAAGAGTTCAGTGCCTAGAAGYTATGTTCTCRGCCCTTCAAGCCTCACCACTAGCCMTRTATCCATCCTTTGCAACCTTTATGCACTATTATTTGTTGTTCTTTTTCCCTACTAAACTCCAGCAGTTTGTCCAGGAGGACAAAGACAACACAATTCAACAACAACAAAACCCATCCACATGTACACTGACCTTACCTCAAAAATCCTGCCAAAGAAATCAGCAGAGCTAGATAAAAGATCAAAGCCTTCATATACAGTATGCAAGCACAACCATACTTCATTCAGTTTCTAAAAGAAACAGGTYTGATCAAGTGAAAAAGTTGCACGCTCAAATGGTAACAGCTTCTCAGTATCCCATTCCATAGGATGAGCTTCCTATAGTACTTTAAATTTTCTTATGAATAGTTTGACATCTCCATACGAAATGATTATAGCATAAAGAATCACCTCAACTCCTTTTTGCTGGTGGGAGGGCCAGCAAAAGAAACTCAGGGAAGATGGAATTCATTTATTCTCCCACTATTCAGAACAGCTACTGCTATCAGAGCACAGGCAGTTGGATTTGCTTGCACTGAAATGCCAAACTTTACTTTAGGCACTCTTAAAAGTGACTTGAAGTTTCCTCATGTCTATTGTTAATTGCACTACTTCTCCAATGTATAAACTGACTTTGATTCAGGAGCATGAACTAAAAGCAGCTGCATCATAACTTCAAGAACACAGATTCCTCTCTCTAGAAGGTGCCCCAAAGTTTCTGCTTGCTTTCTCTAATTTTCTGGGGGTTTTTGAGTGCAGATGAACAGTATGCTTTGGAAGCCTTCTACTAGGCAGCTTTCAGTCTGGTCTTTTAGAGTACGTTAAGACCTTTAGAACATGCTTAAGATGTAAAAGCACAGTGGAAAGCTCTAACAGTGACCAAACTGGAAATCCCAGCACACATTACCGGATTGCGCAGTACTGCAGCTTGGGTCTGAATTGGCACTAAAGTATGATAGAGCTTTAGAAAAAACCACCAACATGTCCTCTTCAGGCTTCAGAGAATCCACACAAAAAGGTCAGCTTAACTGAGTAGTGGATTCTCTAACTTCTAGAGGAATTAATTGTGAAGTTTCCCATAACATATCTCACGTGTAGATCCTTTTACCTGTTACCCGTTTCATTTGTAGGAAGTGTCATTAGATGAGAATTAGAAATGCACATATGTTCTCCTCTCCATGGTCACATTTGCCTCCTATTTATAATGCTTTAGCCTAGCCTTCTTTTGGCTGATAATCAAGACTGAAGACAACACCATGCAAGTCAACAGTTCTTTAGTTCAAGTCCTTTAGTATCCAGTCTCAAGTGCACTCAGCTGACCTTTTCCAGGCGACAACAGCTATAAGATAAATAAAGGCCTTACATATACTGGGTGGATGAAAGTGTGAGTACTGGAAGAGACAGGAAGCAGACAACAAAGTTGCAAGCTGGCAGCTGTACCTACACCACTCCCTTTCTCCCACATAGGCCAAACTTTGTTTTTCTACAAGGTGATGTGCATTTGCTGGGAAGTTCCACTAACTCAAGCTGTAGTCTGACGGAAGAGCACTGTCCAGTCAAGNAAAAAAAAAAAAAAAAAAAAAAAAAAAAAAAAAAAAAAAAAAAAAAAAAAAACTAACTCACCCTTTCTCCACTAATATTTCAAGAAAAACAAACCTATGAATTAATATTATGAAATTAACCTAATGGCATAACAAAGCAGTTACTAAGAGATGGGTAAAATGGAAACACAGAATTCCCCAAAACAAATGTATATGTTAGTTAACCTTATATAAAAGATTCTCTTCAATAAGTAAAAAAAGAATCTATCAGTATGTACTTTTTCCACAAAATTCCATGTTCCTCTTTTCTCATTTTAGGCTTTTTCCCCCTATCACAGAAAATTATAATTTTTAAATATTTGAAATATAAATTAAGCGACATTCAACTGTAACAAACACCGCAAYAACTTCAGAACACCAAAAACTTTGGATACCGTGAGCTGCAACAACAGGTTCTCCAAACTTAATGACGTTCTGACTATTTCTACTCTACTCACAGGCAATGTCTACAGCTATATTAGATAAACAAAAGCTAAAGAAAACCACATAAAGTAAGATGCTACAGATTTTGCAGCCTCCTTACAGGTCAGTATAAATGTTTGAGGAAAATGCATTTAAAGAGTAAAAGGGGGGAGAGGGGAAGCACCTCTTTATTACATCAATATACAATTGTTACTGAGGGATACGTTTAGTACCTAAAGCCTTATACACCTGAGAYTTCATACYGCATAGTATGTYTGAATGCATTCTGTCAACAGATAATCAACTCAAGTGATAGATACATAATGGTAGCTTATATCTGTGCTATTACCACATACTTGGAGCACTACTCTTGCTGATCATTGCTTAATGTAACTTATTCCATGTATAGCTCAGTGCTGAGACTCTCACACAGACACCTCACAAACCCAGCTGTTTACTTAGCTATATGCATTTTAAAAAAAAYACAAAACAGTTCATCATGCCTTAACTCTGCCTTTTGTGTTTATATAATAGCTTAAAATTTTAGAGACTACATAGCATATAGGAGGTTAGAAAGAGTCTAGATYTATAACAGTAAGCAAATACTCAACTATAATTGCTTTAAAAAGCTTCTCAGTTTGTCTGATAAAGCCTAAACCAATGTTTTTGCATAAAATCCAGAAAAGATGTTGTGCTCAGTCCTCCTTAGCTCCATTTTAAATGAATTAACAACAAATGCTTCATGGACGCACATGTCAAGATAAAAGCAAGAAAACAGATGGAAAATGTTAAAAAAAAAATCACAGATTTACACTTTTGAGTTCTTCTTCTRTCCATCTGCCTGAAAACACCCCAACAAACGGGGAAACACATTGTCATTGTTCACAATATTGAAAATGTTTAARAAGTGATAAAAATGTTCTGTCCATTCACCTCTCTCAGTTACCAATTTAACTGTTAATAGACCCTAAGCAGAAATGAGGCAACTGCCCATTTGTTCCATGGCTTCACTGTCCATCTCTACCTTCATATGGCACCACAAGGCTTCCTGAAAAAGGTGAATACACACAGAAATTAAGATACAATCAGGCTGCTCAGCTGTCAGTGTCAATGTATGAGACCAAGACAAATGTCCTGGACAGGTCTGGATCCTAACAAGAGACAGTCTTCATTCTGTGAGATTTTTTCTGCCAAGCTTAAGTTTTAAAGTCCAATTTTTTCCAAGGTCCAATGCCAAGGTCTAATTTCCCATTCCAAGGTTCAAAGTTTTGAATTCCAAATTCAATATAGTATGAAGAGAGCTTTTATTAATAGTTACAGTAGCACTCAAAGTTTCCAGTCAAACTCTATATAAACTAATAGGTAGTAGAAATACACTTTGCCATCAAAAAAGTGAATCGATGAACACATACAGAAACACTAAATATACTATGAAAACATATGAAAAGCACTGAGTCTCCCCTCCTTGACACACTCCATTCAAGACTGGTTGCTGCTTTATGCCACTTCATTAACTTTTTATCCAGGTGTTGACTATTACTCATTAACTTTTCATCATATCCCCTCAAATACGAGAGAGATTTCTCCCTCAAAACACATTTAAAATACCCTTTAATGTCACGAGGAAATCCAGTACCGCAAGCAAACCARCTGAACTGACAGCTTTTCAGCTGGAGCCTGGGGACGGTGCTTGCTGGCTYCTCGCCACGTTCTCCTCTTCCAAACTCCATCACTTCAGCCTGCTCAAGTTTTAGCCAGGCAGCTCTGACGCAGGCTTCAGCTCCCTGCAGGTATACCCAGACTAAACTTCATATTCCACATTCAAAATCTGGTTTTGCTTTTCAGCTCAAGGAGACTAARCTGAAAATTCATCTGTCCTTGGTAGGAAGATCCATGAAGGTGCCTAGCTTGCTTGGAGACTGAACAAATTGTACAATTTCAGACATTTGCAACTCTTTATAAGCTGTGATTGTATTGACAAATGCAAAAGCAGCAAGAGATCAATTTACATTCAAAACATACCTAGTATTGTGCATGTCTCCAAGATATCCAAGCATATTTCATTTCATAGCAAGAGACAGTCTTGATTCTGAGAGATTTTAGAATTCTGGTTTTAGAATACTGTCTTCAGTGCTTCAGCCAAAATCTGGTAAGGACAAGAAGACTCCACTGAGCTCCTCCAATACTATGTGGACATTTTCTCAAATAACTGCTTTTTGCAGTCTCCATTTCTGTGGGCAAGAGGCTGCCTAAAAAACAATTTTATTGTTATTGTAACCATTTTTGGCACCTATCTACGGTACTGTTGCAATACTACCAAATACAAATACTCTACAGTTTTTTCTGCAAACTGACAGGATGCAATGCTGGCTCGTTCTTCTTTCCTTATCAGGATATGCCACCATGTCACAACATGGAAAGCATAGAGATTTCTTTCTTATGGAAGAGCCACTCTTTCATTCACAGTGTCAGAGAATGACTTARGATGGGAAGGACCTCTGCAGGTCACCTAGTGCAATGCCCTGGTGCAAAGCAGGGCTAACTTCAACCAATTTCAAGTTACTTAAAGCCTTGTGCAGCCAGATTTTTGAAAATCTCCAAGGATAGAGATTCCACAATCTCCTTGGGCAGGGGAGAGATAAACGATAGATTGTACTCTTTACTTCCCAAGTACACTTACATCATCCTATCACCAAGAGCCGGCAAAAGCTCCTAACATTTCTAATAAAATGGTGGTGCTACGTCAGACATCACTGAAGGCAGCAGCAGCTACCTATTTCATGTAATTGAACTTCTGCACTGCAAGCTTGCTTTTGACAGTATTTTCCAAAGCAGAATCRTTTCCTTAGGTCATCTTGCTAAAACTGACAAAATAACTCCTAATATTCAATCAGACACCCTTTCCAGGCATATAGGGACTTAACTTTATGCTASAAAAACAGGTAGAGCAAATACAACACATGTTCTTCTCAAAAATCAATACAGACATCAAGTCACGTGTGCAGAACCACCAGCATTTACATACAAGTCAGATAAAACAAAGGAAGAGATCACTAACTTATCAATGTGATAAGTGACTCTCAATCCTGAAGCAAAGTTTTGTTTTTTAAAAAATGAATTTTATTAATAGGCACAAAAATACCAAGGATTCAAATTCTTTAAGCAATCTGTAGCAAAAAGTAAACATTCCCTTTGTCCTTATTGTGTATGCGGTGTCTTTTCCCCTTTTCTTTCTACCTTCATTGCCTATTTTAACCACAGAAATAACAACAAMATTAAGTCAATTCTTTTCTGGGTTTGCTGGAACTTTTAGAGATCTCAAACACATGTATCATTTTATTTAAATACACCTCTACCTTTCTCTTAATGCCATGTATTAGAAATTGTTGTTAAAAAAAATTGTTGATTTGGAGAGCAGTCAGTCTGTTCCATTTCAGCTGGCTCAGCATTTACTTTATGCTGATGCCTGTCGTCCTCTAGCTGTCAGGTACAAGTCCAAAAGAGGACTTGAAGTTTTAATGTAAAAAAACAGTAGAAAAACATATACATCATGCCTTGTTACACAGGTATATGAGGGTACACGCACACAATATTCAAAAAAGAAAAAAAAAAAAGGAGGCAGCAACACTTTTTTCCTCTTCACTGAAGCCACTCAAAAATTTTAAGTGATAGACTTGCAACTGCAAGAGTAATTGAAGCACAAGGACAAGATTTTAAACTCATTTCTATTACCGTTAAAGATCTCTCAATACACAGTCCTAGACTAAAAGGAGTTAACTCTACTATTCTATCAAATTCCTTTTAATATAGTTACATTTTAATCAGATTCAGCTACAGTTTCAGTTGTATACTACAGCATTCTGTTTCAAATTTCTGTGAACAAATACTGAAAGCTGCTTAATGCAATAAATAGTATTCTCAATTTTGGTGGAGGCTAAAGTTTCTGCTGATTTTGGAGACAGCCATAAAAACACACTTTAAAGAATATTTTCTACACTGGAACTGCTTCCAAATATACTTCAGTAATGATTAAGAAACCACTCCTTTCAGTTAAACTGGACAGAATTCTTTTATTTCATGACGGACTCTATACTAGAAATGGCACCTACTTATTGATTTAGCTAATAAAAGTAGAATTAAGTATAAATAAAAACAAGGGTGAGTTACAGAGAAATAATGACTTGGCATTACCTTAAGCACACAAATAAAAATACTGCATAAAAACTATGACCAAATCTACATAGTGAATTTTTCCCCATATAGCAGTACCAAGCAGCATTTTATTTACAGAGGAATTTTTCAACATTAACAAACTCTCTTAAGATAGATGGAGCTATACCAACAAAAGACTTCTCTCTGAACAGCTTATACTGGCTGAAGAACTGCTGTTTGCAAAAGCACTACTTGAAAGAAGTCATGTCCAGCCAATTCACAGATCTGACTGAAAACTATTTCTAAAACCGACAAATTTTCAGTTTAACTTGCCCTATGACTGCACAATCAGCAGAGATATCCTGAGAGAGAGGAAGGAACTACATGACTAGAAAGRACGGACGGACTCTGGGGGACTGATTGTTTCCAGACATTTTCAGATCAACTGAAGCTATGTATCTATACTAGGGAACTGTTCCAAAACAGGTACACCAAAAAAAAAAAAAAAAAAAATTCTCTCTCTGGAGTGCATCATTAACTTTGGTCAAGGAATTTTACAGGATGGATGTAGATGTACAAAGTCCAAAGTCATGAAATTAAGTGAAGCATCTATATAACCAGTTATTCTTATGAGAAAAAAAAATGAACCAAGTATGTAATAGTTGTTTTGCATAGCCCTCTCATTCTCACAGTAACGGTTATAATTAATAAACAGTAATTCCTGCTAAAAATTCTGTGCATAATCAGAGAATTCTGTAACAGGATTCATTTGGTTTTTGCTTTCTTTACACATATCATCAGCACCTAAAAAGCTGCCTGAATTCACCACTGATTCAAGCGCAAAGACTACGCATACAACAATAGCGAAGCAACTGCAATTGTGGAAGCCTTTGACAACTTTTAAGATATTTCTTCGTGTTATTTCCTGTACTCCAGTTCCTTTGTCTGTTACAAAAAGTTACACATGGATTAGCTATTATCATTTCTTGCAGGGAATGAAAATGAGAAACAAATGTAGTTGCACCCCAATAATTCATGTTTTTTTTTGTTTTTTTTTTTTATTGTGGAAGTGCCATCATAGGGCTTAAAATGCAAATATAGGTAATTACAAGAGCTAATTAGCCTGCGAAGAAAACAGAGTCTATTCTCATATATAAATATTTTTCAAGTGCTCTTGGTTTAGACAGAAGAATTCTGAACTAACTCCATAAAAAGATGTATTCTCTCTAAAGTGAAACCATTTTCTATTTAGACTTACTTTTGGCTTATGTTTTTGCTCTCAGCAACCTGGCTTAGAAAAATGAAGACAGTGCCAAGACACTAGTTGCTGACTTCTCTGCCAAACAATTCTTCTATTGTTTTTCAGAACTTAAACTGACATCTTTTGAGATAAAGTAGTAGTCAGAAAACACTCTAAATAAAAGAGCCTGAAAATTGGGCAAGCATGGCAAATCCTCATCAACAACGTCGCAAATTCACACAGCTATTCCCGAGTTCATTATTTTCTTATTTTTCTCTTCAGAAAAGGATAAATTATGCAAAAAGGTGATCAAATGCCTTTAAAAATTTCATTGCATTCTTGTTATTCAATTTAGACAATGTTGGCGAAACACTACACAATCTAATTCTTGGTAATGAATAGCTTAAGTGAACATATCTGATTTATGAATTACCAATTTCCAATATTATTCTTACTCAGTTCTCTTATATACCTAGCTTACTAGACAAAATAAGAACTTGGGTTTCTAATATTATTATACACTGATTCCTAAACTTGTTCCTCCCAACRCAAATGAGAAATAATTAAATGCAAATAAATTCTACTCCAGGAATGCAAATAGTGTTACATTAAACAGCTTTTACTATCTAAGTTCTCTTTATAGCACTGAAAGCTATTTTAAGATATTTCTGAGGTATATTCAGCAAATCTGGAATCAGGAATTGGTTCCTATCCATTGAGACAGTTCACATGTCTGTTCCAACAAATACTAGTCTAACAGCAAAAACCACATTTGTGTCATCCAGGAAATCTATATTCCCACTCTTCAAAGTAACTGAAAATGAACAACACATGCTTTTTCTTTTCTTTAATAATGAAAGATAATACTGATTCCAAATAACCAAACCCTGCATACTTAGGCCCCTCTAATAGAGAGCTATTGCAAAGCCTTTTGGAATCTTGTGTATACAAACTATAGCAATGTAGTTTTAGTAATAGTCAGGAAAGTCATTGTCTTTTGGATTTATGAAAATTAATCACTTAGCAGATGTCAATAATTTTGCATTGCAATGGACTGTATGCAGGTAAACAAAATTATTTTCAGAGTTGACCAATATCGAGATTGTATGAAAAAACTCCATTTAGGCTTCCTGTTCCATGTAATTCCTATAATTTCTYTAATTAAAATAAAATCAAATCTGTAATTTTGGAGAAATAAGTTGTATGAATGATGATTAAAGCCCTATTACATTTATATACCACTTGTTATATTTCCAAAGAATTTGCTTCTTGAGAAAATAATATGAAAGGATTGCTGTTCCCTAATCCAAGTACCATGATTCGTAGTTGAAGAGAATCACTTTTCAAATGTGCACATGCTTGGACACAACAGTCATGTCTTTTGGGAAGCAACGGAGGAGAGAAGTGAATATAAATTTTTATTTTTCTAAAGAAATAATCAGTCCATCCTTTAGGCTTGAATATACCTCACTGTACCTTCCTCCAGCCTATAGCACCCTAAATTCATCTCTATCTCCAAAAAGATCTAAGGTTTCTGAAACTGGGTACAAGTTAAATATTTCAATTCCATTTACAATCTGAAAAACAATTCAGCCTTAGAGTCTCCTTGCCAGGTAACATCTCACTTCTACAAAACCTGTTGGTAGAAAGCTGATGTAACCAAGTTACACGAATTCAAATGGACAGTCAACCAGCAGGCAGTATCTGAAGATCCTGTAAATTCCATGTTCCTCTTTTAACATCTCTGTGTACAGTAATGCTTAAGTAGATTAGTAATATTTTCATGTTTACACAGTTTATTTTCAATACAAATAAACACCAATACATTACTACAAGGAGAGTATTATATCTTACCGTACAGCAACATTTTGCACACATGGGATGTCTATCAAAGCTTTAGTGATATTAGTTACAGATACTCTGAGACCATTGCTAAGAGTCTGCACAACCATTCACACCTACATGGGTAATAAACACAACATTCCTCTGATTTACTAATATTAAATGAATATTCTTTAACAATTAGTGTTTTCTTAAGTACTCAAGAGCAACTGAACTAGGTCACTTAAAAGTCCTTACAAGCCAGTGCCAGGTTTTCAGCAGTGAGTAGTAGCAGGCATCCTGGAGAGACTGTAAGGACAGGAAAGACGCACAGTGACACCAGCCTGAACCCATCCCTGCCAAGCCTCCACGAAGATTAGCTTAGGAAATCATAAGCCTCAGAGATGGGGTATTAAATGAAAGAGGTGACCGCATAGTATTCTTCCACAAATGCAAACTTACAATCCACAACACACCGAGCTGCACTGTCTACATGATTTCACAGTTTCCTTAACCATATATTGTAACTAGTGCCAACTCTTCTTGTTCTGGAACTCCTACTGCTAGTACTTGTACTGAGATACAGAGCAAACGACTGTTGCCTACTTGCTTCGTTTCTACCATTTGTAATCTTATAGACCTATCACACCCTCCACCTCAGTCCTCAATGTAGCATTTTAGGCATTCTTCTTTTAAACAGTTTTCATATCTTTGATCAGCCTTGTTAAATTTTCCAGGATCTTTTCTAGTTCTACTATATCCTTTCCCCATTGATTCGGTACTATTTCACCATTAAACTATACTCTTATTTCAAATCATGCTTAACTGGAACGACACTATTTCAAATGTTAAGCCTTTACAGTTGCATCGCTTTTTCAACTGGAGTCTCATTTTAAGAAGTCCGTTCTCTCTATACTGTGGATCAAGGCCACAACTTCCATTTTTTCTTAAATGATACTGATAAGACATTCTTTGAATATCAATAAAAGATTGTATTTTCTGGTATCCTGAGGGCAACAATTCTGTCACTTCATAAGTCTAATACCATAAAGAGGTCAATTAAGTTTTTAGAAAGTATTGCTGCCTTTCAAATAAGAGAACTTCTTAAAAATAGWGCTGGAAATCCTTGTATGAAAAGGTCAATCAAAAGCATAATGACAGAAAAGCCYTAAGAATCAAAAAGAAATATCTCCGTTTTATATTCCAATTGAAATGTTCTAAAACACTTTCCTGAAAGGCTTAGAAATCTTCTAGCACTGCCAGGAGGTTGTGGCAAGTGGTAATAGGTGGAAAGGACCCTCCAGTCTCTACAATAAACAAACTATCATTGGATATGCTTGGACAGCATTGGTCACATACTAGAGAGCAACAAAAAGGTGGACATGTATAGATCCTCTATTTCCTCTTCCCTACCATTACAGTGGGAGCATTGACTGTCTCTTGGTAAATTAATTCTTTCTGGAAAGACTAACAGTTAAAGACAACAAACTGATACAGCTGYATGCACATTTTTTTAAATACATACAGAGCTTCCTTGCTGAAGCTTTAATAATATTAAWTCTATGAACAGACATTTGCCCTAAGTTTACTTTAACAAAAGGGAAATAAAAAGACTCAATTAAGATATTGGCTCAGAGAAAGGGGAAAAAACAAAAACCCCAAAACTTAAGCAGCTTTGAGGAAAGACATCTCTAAAATTGTAGGATCTGGCCCCTCAGATGAAGAGATAAAACAGCATCTATCGTCTGCAGATYGCCAGTACACATATCCAAATCACATAATTCAACAAAAAAAACTGCTATTACTTACCAGCTTCTGCAAAGCAAGACTGATAGTCTAGCTTGCTTGAATGCCTATTTCACAAAATCTGTGCTACTATTAACAACAATTAGGATTTGTATGGAAATCTTTGAAAAACAGTTTGAATGAACATGGAGCTTATACTCCCTCCTTATACTGCTGAATTCAGTATTCAACACGGTACACTATGCACTACAAAGGCAATCTTCTTCCTACCTTAAATAAGAAGCAGATCTAATCTTAAAAAAATTAAGGTAGCAAGCAGTAGCAAAATTTGCAAAGAAACTTATTTCAATTTTCCAAATGCTACCTAAAGATGAAAATAAAAACAACTAAAATTCTTCAGCGCTACACWGATGTGCATTTGTTCTTTAATTTCAGGAGAAAAATGGAGGGAGAAGTAAACACCAGATATAGAAGAAAAAAAATCCTTCACTAAAATAAAGCCTCTACAGAATGTCATTACAAACCTCATCATAATTTCTTGTTTAAAAACAGTGAGCTACTTACAAAAGGTAAGCATGAAAATATTTTAATGGGCCTTAATCTTGTATCGTTTCACCCAATAATCTTTAATCTGTTTTTGTATTATAAATATCTCCTACAAATAGACAATCAAATTAGAAAAAATTATTCAAAGGGAGAGCCGAAGAATGTAAAATATTTAACATTGCCTGCCTCAAAACCAGTAATAAARATGCACAAACTTTTGAAGAATTCATATTATTCATTTCCATCTACTGTCCAGATAGCTCGTATCTTGAGGACATCTTTTTCCTTTAAACCCAAGAAACCAGTAATCGTATGTAAATCCTTGTCTCAACTTCATATAGAGTATTAATCATTCTCTCCTCAGCTGCCAGGACTATAAGCCAATCCTATTTCAGAGTATTTGCAGAAGTACAAAGCAATCRTCTTTGTAGATCTTCTTTTTCATGAAAAGTACTTATTCTGAAGAAATGCATCCTTTCGGAAGGATGCACTCTCTCTCTCTCCCCCCTCATTCAACTCCTTGCTTATTTATTGACACGATTCACAAACAGTAATATCACTCAATAGATTGCTTAGAGTTGCTGATATGCATCAGCTAATATCCAGATACCACAATCTTTCTGGGACTTTCASCTCATCAGCTCTCCAAGTACCTTTTTTTCCCCCAAGCCGTTACTACACCAACAAGTGCATCACAAGAACATAAAGCAGTAACTCTGGAAGATGATCAGAGTCAATTATTGAAAATAAAATTGCAGCTTCAAAGATTCACAGACAGTATTTATATACTTTGCTATATTACATCTTTAATTAAAGTATAGTTTGCAGACTAATAATGGTTAGTATCACTTCTATGACAACTGGAAGAACAACTGGAATGAGAGAGAGAGGGAGAGCGCACGCACGAGCAAGCATGCAAGCACACGCGAGAGAGAGCACGTGCACCCTGAACATATACAAAAATAGCTCATAAGGCAATACCAGCAGCGAAGTCCAAAACAAATATTTTCCTTAAAAAACTCTGTACAGTACAGAATATGGTCTGAAGAAGCCTGAAAGCTAAACTTCTTTCAAAAGAAGAGATGAGAACAGTGCTTTTGGATTAAAAAAAAAAAGGTACTTAAAGTCAAAACCCAACTTATAGGAATGCATTATGAAATTGGATTCCCYTCCTTTTCTTTTTCTTTCAAGCCCTTAGCATGTGTCATTATAGGAAATTAGGTCAAGCAATCTTTTTTCTTTTTTTTTTTTCTGTTTTGCTTTTACCATGTCAGTACCTAATTTGGAATGCAACCAATGAAACAGGACAATTTATCTTAAAGAAAGAAAAAAAAAAGACAGTTTAGTAGCTCTTGATTATGTTTTCCTTACAAGGATCCTCTGCAGAAAAGTTCATATTTCAGTTTAGAACAGTAATTAGTGCTTGTGGGAAAAAAAGAACACTGATTTTTTTTCTACAGTGATATAGTTTCCTGTAACTTTTACATGATGATACACTAGTAGTTGTTCAGATGAAAAATATTTTACAATCTACAGTGCAATCAGGATTTAAAACAATTAGCTGCTTTCGGTGTAATCTCCCTTCCCAYTTAAAAGGGAATGTTACTCATTTCTTCTCAAAAACTGTATATGAAGAAAGAATWTTCCCCATAAACTTTACTTATTTTTAAGGACACTAACCATTYCATCTAACTTTCGATTAAGTTATTAAAACAGACAAGCACACACATACAACTTGTAACTGCATGTGCAGTACATGTGTTGATTGCCCCCATCCTTTTCTCGATATTGCAGTAAATCTTTTTTAAAACTCCACAGAATTTACCTTCACCACCAACAAAAATAGCACTTAAGCTACTTAAAACATACTAAAATACATTATATTCAAATCAGAAACAGGCATAGTTGAACCTCTTATGCTCAGATATAAGAGCTAACAATAATTTTCACAGGGACAATACTGTAAGGGCTATACTCCAACATCTAATGTTAGTCCCAGGCGACATTTAAGGGACATATTGTTCAGATGTAGGGGAAAYTTGACACCTACAAATCTATGGGTCATGATGGGATGCACCCACAAGTGCTGAGGGAGCTGGTGGATGTTGTTGCCAGGCCAATCTCCATCATCTTCGAAAGGTCGTGGAGAACTGRAGAGGTGCCTGAGGACTGRAAGAAAGCCAATGTCACTCCAGTTTTCAAAAAGGGCAAGAAAGAGGACCCAGGCAACTMTAGGCCAGTCAGCCTCACCTCCATCCCTGAAAAGGTGATGGAATAGCTCATCCCGGATGTCATCTCCAGGCATATGRAGGAAAAGAAGGTGATGAGGAGTAGCGAGCATGGATTCACCAAAGGAAACTCACGCTTAACCAACCTGATAGCCTTCTAGGATGGAATGACTGGCTACATAGATGAGGGAAGAGCAGTGGATGTTGCGTACCTTGACTTCAGTAAAGCTTTTGACACTGTCTCCCATAACATCCTCCTAGAGGAGCTCAGGAAGTGTGGGTTAGACGGGAGGACAGTGAGGTGGATTGAGAAGTGGCTGAAAGGCAGAGCGCAGAGGGTCATCATCAGTGGCGTGGAGTCCAGGTGGAGGCCTGCGGCTAGTGGAGTTCCCCAGGGCTCAGTAACGGGTCACATCCTGTTCCTTTTTTTTTTTTTTAATCAATGGCCTGGATGAAGGGACAGAGTGCCTTGCTGATGATACCAAGCTGGGAGGAGTGGCTGATACAGTAGAGGGGTGGGCTGCCGTTCAGAGAGACCTGGACAGGCTGRAGAGCTGGGCGGAGAGAAACCTCATGAGGTTTAACAAGGGCAAGTGCAGAGTCCTGCACTTAGAGAGGAATAACTCCATGCACCAGTACAAGCTGGGGGCTGACCTGCTGGAAAGCAGCTCTGCAGAGAAGGACCTGGGAGTGCTGGTGGATGACAAGCTGACCATGGCCACTACGGCACATTGCTGGCTCAAGAAGGCCAATGGTATCCTGAGATGCGTTAGGAAGAGTGCTGCCAGCAGGTTGAGGGAGGTGATCCTGCCCCTCCACTCARCTCTGGCGAGGCCTCATCTCGAGTACTGTGTCCAGTTCTGGGCTCCCCAGMACAAGAGAGACATGGAGCTACTGGAGAGAGTCCAGCATAGGGCTACAAAGGTGATCAGAGGGCTGGAGCATCTGCCCTATGAGGAACAGCTGCGAGAGCTGGGCCTCTTTAGCCTGGGGAAGAGAAGACTGAGGCAGGATCTTATCAATGTGTACAAGTACCTGAAGGGAGGGWGTCAAGGAGATGGGGCTGAACTCTTTTCAGTTGTCCCATGCAAAAGAACTAGAGGCAATGGGCAAAAGCTGAAGCACAGGAAGTTCCGCCTGACCATGAGGGGGAATTTCTTCACTGTGAGAGTGACRGASCACTGCACCAGGCTGCCCAGAGAGATTGTGGAGTCTCCTTCTCTGGAGATCTTCAAGGCCCACCTGGACACAATCCTGTGCAATGTGCTCTAGGTGACCCTGCTCGAACGGGGGAGTTGGACCAGACGATCTCCAGAGCTCCCTTCCAACTTGTGATTCTGTGAAACTAGCTGCACTGTATTTGGACCTCTCAGAGTGTCCTTTYTCCTTCAGCAGTAAGAAGCAGTCTTTTGACAGGCATTTAGCTGTACAACAGACAGTAAACCCAAACAATTTTTTCATACTGTAAGTGAAAGCAGTTCTGCATCATTTCCTGCTAAAATGAAAAATTAATTGCCTCAGCACTTTTCTGAGGTTAAAATAATGCAAAGGCAACTATTTGTTTAGTCATCACACCTCAAGAAGACAATTCATTACATACTTCAAAAGTATCTTCATTAAAAAAAATAAAAACACTCAATATTCTATCTTCTAGAACAAAACTACATTCCCCTGTAGACTTCTTAGCCAAGAGTACTGGATAATTCCCAAAATAAATACTGGCATTACAGAATTAGACAAAAAAAAAAGTGCCAGAGCAACAAGTTGAACAGTATCATGTCATTTACTCAGGCAGTTCCAGGAGCCAAAACATGATCAATCCATATGGTGCAATTATGCATGCATTAACATTTACRGCATCCAGTCCATATTCTCTGGCTTTTAGGCCCCCAAAATTCAATTGGTATTGCAAAGTAAAGCACTGTGAAAAATTAAAGTAAACAAAACTCACAAGTTCTACACTGCTAGTCACATACCAGACTTTGTAATCCCACAGATGAAATTCTCATCATTATCAAGTGAAAATTAGCAATGACTATTGGATCACTTCAAAAAGATCAACAAAAACATTCTTTTGATTTAGCTAATGAAAATAACTCAATTTTGTTAAGAGAAAGCACAGAACTGGTAGATGAGCTGCTGTTGCCATTTCACAACCATTAACCTCTGAATTTTTATTTTCAGAGTTGTCCTTACAGTACAGTTGTTTGTCTTTTTTATTTTTAAGGAGAAACAGCATTTAAWATTATCTCCAAATAGATTCTTCAAGTACATTAAAGAAAAACAAAACAAAACAGTTCAATGGCACAAAACTACATCTTAATAAAACTGTTCCCAAGAAATGCTCCATATCTACTAAGAAAATCAAAGCTTAGCATTCAATAATCAAATATTTCTTCATCTAAATATCATGAAAGCCTCCCACACAAAACCACAGGTATGTTGGTAAAACACGACACTACTTTTGTAATGTTCCTGGTAAAGCAGTTTGTACTTATCTAATGACCRCAACAGTATTTATCTTCTCTCCAAAACAAAACAGCTTTCCCACAAAAAAGCAAAAATTCCTCCATTACAAGTCATAATTTTATGCCGAGTTTCCACAGTAACATTACCATGACATCTGAAGAGACCTGGAGCTGAAATGGAGAATGAATCACTCTTGTCACGGCCAAGCCAGCAGAACGTATCAGAGAACAATCCCACCCCTCACTTTCCCATTAACAACGCACAGAGCAGACAGGAGTCTCTGTACATATAGTTTCATCAGTTGGATGGATTCCTTTGCCAAAAGGAATGGGAACCGATCTGTGAGAGACAACAGTTCAGAAGACACAGCTGCCTAACCTAGGTTAATCTAGTGACAGCACTACACGGCAAAAAGCTTAAGTTCAATCCTTAATCTATACTTTCTCTCCTTGTAAAACCACCGAGTGCTGTATGAAGTCCTTAGCAGCACGCAGATTCAAATAATTCAAAGTCAGTTAAAGAGCAATCCTGATCTAAAGGAAACACACAGCACAGATCCCCCTCAATAGGATGACCAGACTGAAACAGGCAGGTTTGTATGAAATACAGGACAAAGTCACAAACAAGCAATTCAACTTTGCTCTACTAGACAAGCAAGTTTATTACAGCCCCCTATCCTCACCTGTGCTTTTTGGGGAGAAAGGAAGGAAAGAAGGTAAGGGGGAACCAGGAAGAGCAGATAGGTGATATTTAAGCATTGAACTAATATACTTCAAATAAAATCTTCAGCCTGTTTTAGATATGTTGCAGGTGAGAATGTATGTGCACACATTCTCATGTGCACACATCAGTCTCAGTGGATTACAACCTTCAAAAAAGTAAAGTAATCCATTAGTATATCGAGAGCTTTTAAACACATCTRCTAATTACTATGATTAGAGCGAGCTGTCCCTAGTGCTCATTCTCTTTAGCTTTCAGTCTAGGGAAAAAAGTAAGCTTAATTAAAGTAACAAAAATAAAAGRTCTGGAAAGCATGCCACATGAAAGTCTTGACTTTTCAATATTTAATAYTGTATCACAAGCAAGCTCTAATTTTGACTGAACAGCAGAAGATCCTGGAGGGTTCATTTCAGACTGCAGGCATTTGATACTGAATTGACCTCACAGTATTTACATTCCCCTTAGGAAAACCTGGCATGCTGTCCAACTGGGGAAGATCATGTCTAACACTGCTTAAGCTATGAGTGCTAGAAGCAAGTAGAATAATGGTGAAAAGAATAGGGTGAATGAGAAGGGCACATATATAAAAAAAATAAAAGAAGGATAAGGAAGGATAGAAAAAGAAGGTCAAACAGCAGAACAAAAAAAAAGACAAGAATCAGAAGCATTTGTTTTTTCTGCTAGAAATAAATCTCTAATTTTTCAAACTAGAAGTGCGTACAGGCTTTTAAACTACTAACAAGCAAAATTATTTCAACTCAAATTAAGAAAAACAAACAAAAAGAGACTTGGAAAATTTGATCCTGCTTGAAAGAAATTAACAGCTGCCCATTACAGCTTTGTCTGCATTACATCTGATTCCCTGGTATGGCTGTCCTACCAATATTAAATCCAGACAGGAAAGGGTGTGGGGGAAAGAAAAATGGGAAAAAAAAAATCCACACTTATAAACACTTTCTACCATTCCAAGTGCAGTTTTAAGATATACCTATCAAATTCATCCATTAAATCACCTCCCAGTGCATTGACCACCCCCATTCATTATAAGCCTACTTCTGCAAAGAAATTAGATATGAATACAAAAGCCAGTCAGCAAATTCAAGCCAATATTTTCCTAGAAATGCCTATCGCATCTTCAAAAGAAAAATATGTTTTTTTTTCTTTACAGATTCACACTACCAGCTACAGTCTCCTGTATAGTTTCACCAGGCCTTGTAAGTGAGAGAGGCAGGTTCTCAATTAGCTCCAAATTCTTTTCTTTACCTCAATGAAAAATTCAATAAAAGCCTTAGGTTACCATACTTTATCAATTTATTTGAAAAATCCTATTTCCCAATCACATAAGCTTATTTTTAAACAAATAAAACAACAAAATCATTGAAATTGAAATATTATTGTGGAAGTTAATGTTGATTAAAGTACATGACTAAAATTACAACACCTTAAGCCCTCATTAAAAATTGAGTGCTCTTCTGCCCGCTTTAATGTTGCCAAATCCCATCTCAAAGCCAAACGGGCGGGGGGGAGGCACGACAGCCTTCGTTAATGAATGAGGATTGCAAAAGACTGTCTCCCGCTTATTTAAGAAGCAGAACATTAATAATTCCAACTCCTCAACCAGTTGCAATCTCCCAGGTAGCCCAAGATGAAATCATTCTAGGGCTCTGAAACACAACAAACCCCACCTGCAAACTAACAGGACATTACTGCTTACATCAACAGAAATTTTCTACCTGTCTCACTTTACATGTTTTTCCCCCACCTGCAAAAATAGAAAGATTTTTCACTTAACTTACGTATTAGAGCTCAAAAATGTTTTGATACAGAAGGCACGCAAATAAAGGATTATAATGAAAAGGATAAAGCACTGACATGTGAACTGATTGCTGAATTTGATAGGACTTTCTGTTGTTTTAAACTACAAAGTGAAAAATCAGAAGCCAAAGAAATCCTGAATTTCTTGTTAGACAGGTTTGGCACTCTCACCTGAAGTTTTACAAAAGCCACAATAGAGTGAGCTCTATTATGAAGCCAATTACAAAAATCTCTTTAGCATTATGCTTAGGATGTGTTCTCAATATAAGAATGAAGAGCACCTCACAAAAAGTTTGGGCTTTTTCCTGATGTCTAGAAATCTTTTAATTTTTTTCTTTTTTATTTTAGAAGTGAAGCATGGACACATTCCATGCAAGAAATCTGGGGTAGAGGGTGGGGTAAAAAAGCACAAGAAACAATAATGTTTTCTTCCTGTAAATCATTAAAACCACTACTGACAATGAGAGGGCCAAAAGGATATGTTTTCATTTTATTTATATTTAAACAGAAGTCACTTCATGCAGACTACTGTGTAACACTCAAATAATTCCAAGATTTCATATTTTATGCTGTTTACCCTGTATTTCGTATTGCACTCAGCTAGATTATTAAGCAGATACAGGTTTTTCATTGTTTATCTGCTTATGAGAAGCAGATTTTTTTTTTTAACACTAACTGTGGCAAACACTCTAGGGAAAGTTTTAACCTGGGAGAGATTTTTAGTTCAAGTTACCAGAAGTAATGTCCATTTAGAAACTGAATTATCAGACAGACAAGAACTGCAGAAGAAAAAATACACGGCTTAGACTGATAATAAAAATTGGTCCACCTATTCCAACAGTGCTAAAACGATTCTCACTGTTTTCCTTCAGTTGAATCTCTACACTACTTCAAGGCAAAGTTTATTAAATAGACTTGCCATCTGTAGTACTGTCAGTTCATTGTTATCTGAAGTTGACAGAAAGGAGGAACAGAAGAAGGAGAGAGAACATTTGGCAGGTATTGGAAAATATTTTTGTTTCAAAGCTCAGCAGCATTGCATAGTTACTTGCATACAGAGAAAAGAAGAAATCCTAAGTCCTTATTTTTCTATTGACTACAAGCTACTAACTCAAAAGACTGTATTAAAACAGATAGAATCTCTCAGACTTCACTCATCATTCCTTAACAAACCAGTCTTCAGTAGGGRAAAAAAAAAAAAAAAAAAAAAAAAAAACATGGAAATGCCTCAGCGATAAAAAACCCTGGCAAGAAAAAAAAGATAGGACAGTATTAAAGTCTGAGCAAAGTACCAGTCCTTCGCACTACAGCATGTACTCATGCAGCTTACGATGAACAAGCTTTGCTCATGGTTGCAGCCATTATACATATCTAATATGTAAGACATTACTTTTACATTTTATAGCAGCAGATTTTCCCTACAGATGGCACAAGACTTCCATAAACAATTACATAAGGCACCAAAACTATTCAGAATTATTACAGAACAAATCAAAAAGCTATCTCCTACCTGATCAAGGATGAGCATTTGACACAACCCAGTAATTTTTTCTGTTGGATGAACTGAACATCTAAGAATATCTTTAGTGATACACACAGCCATGGTATTAAAGATATTGTTAGATATTTAATTCAGCCAACAACAAAAAAAATAGACTAAAATGTCAAACGCGCTTTTAACTCTGTAAAAATAAATTTTAAAAAAGGTAGCACCACACTTCTGTTTACTAATTGATCTACTTTCGCAGAAGAATTCTACACATCTTCACTCAGATGTATTAAGCGTGATTGATCCCACAAGAATCAATACCTACCTCACAGCTGACACCCAATTCAAGCATAAAAGGTAAAGATTCTACCATAAAAGAGATTTAAGATCAGAAAAGATTATATGGATTTCTAATTATAGATGCAAGTTAAACCTATTCTGATCAAAATTAACTAGCTATTAAAATAAACATTTAATATTATGATATCAATTGCTCAGAGTTTTGTTTGTAATTGTCCTTCTCAGCCTTCTACATCAATCTTTACAAAAGGTTTCAATCAGGATGTTTTAAATATACCTACAGGATTCTCTTTGTAGATGGAAAGATACACAGGAAAGTAGCCTTAGAAAGTGACAGAGGCAGTCTCTCTCTCTCTCCCCATATTTTTTATATATATATATATATATATATAAAAGCAGTAGTCAGTTTCTTGATGGAAGGAGGCAAGCTGGCTACCTCATCATTTTCAACATATAATCATCGATTAAAGACTTTTCCCCAGGGATCTGAAAGTACTACTTGTTTATTCTTGTTGCTTACAACATTTATTTCAAACTGAGCTTTCTGCCCTTCCTATAAATAAAGTGTATTGAAAAACTGTCAAGATGTTGTCATCTGTTTCTACACATCCCAAAAGACAGTCTCAAAAATGATATATATTGGACATCAGTCAGCAGCTGCTTAGTCTGTAGAATTTAACACAAACAAAAATATAGGAAAACAATATAAAATTACAGAATTTGGCTGAGAGTACAACTCAGATAAAGGCATCAAAAGCTGCCTTTTCTGCAGAGTTGATACATTTTCCACAGTCCCAGTAACTCTGAGTATTAAAGAACATACAAAGATTTTCCATGAAATACTGAAATGAACTGAAATGATTTCCCTGAAAGATGTAGAAGAAAGCATTTTAAAAATCAAAACATTCATTCGTACTTTCCTTTCAAACACCTTTGTTTACTACGGAGTCCTCTTACYTACTGACACACTAAAACATTTGCAGCTAATAAAGCACAAAATTAGTTCTCTAAGTATTTGTTTCTACTAAATGTGATTTGTAATAGATTCTGGAAGAGAAAAAATAGGAAGCTAATTTTAAAGGAGAGATTGCTTGGCAATATATCTCTCCCTCCAAATAATTATCTTATATTAAGTCACCCCAGAGATAGCTACGGAGAAGCTTCTGAAGTGCCCTAAATACGCAAGCATTTTGTTAATTGTTGACATTAAGCTCATTGGCCATCACAGGCCATACAGGCACTCAAAATGCTATCTGAAAACTTTTTTTTCTTTCACTTCACAGATTTCAACTGAGGATTCAGCTCCAGTTTTACAGGTGCAGCGCAGAAAAATGCAACACTAAAYATCTTTTTATGCACTTTTGGTGTTTCAAAATATGGCAATTATGGTAAGTACTATTAAAAACAAATCACTACTTTTTACTCTACAGGTAATACTTTTTTTTTATTTTGCAGTTTCCTCAGACCAGCTGTTTAAAAAGAACAGATTAAACCTGTTTCATTATCGGTTTCCTCTTGCAGTAAAGGCAAAACTGGTTTAGTTATCAACTTCACACAGTAACATTTAAGCAAACCTTTGAAAATTCTCCGGTCTATCCAGTACTGGGAAGTGGGAGTCTTTCCTAAGCAGTTTTGTTGGAGCAACTTCCCATTCAAAAACTTTTATATTTCTGAAAGTGGCTACTGATTAAACCTCTTTTCAACATCACCAGCAGAGGATACCTTCCCTTTAACCAGACACAACAGCGTGTGAAATGAGCAGAGAGAAACATCTGTCTTTCACCGTCAAGATAAAGAAGGCAAAAAAAGGAGAAGAAAGAAAAGAAAAGCGCTCAGATTTAGGTATCTACTTACTGAAACAGGAAAGAAAAAAAATACATACTGGCTGGCAGAAATCCCAGCAGTCAGAGCTGTGGAGCTTTACTTCTGGTGTTTGCCTCCAGCTTCACAGGAGTCCACCCTCTCTGATACACACACAGAGGCAAACTGAAGATCACTCTCAACTGCCAAGCCAAAGTCTATCTCAGGTTTAATGAAAGTGTAATTCATTATCAAAAGAGCCAGTATAACATAAACATATGCTGGAAAAACAGGCTTAGCGCAGCACCGCAACCAAATGTAGTTTTGATCCAATACAATAAAAACACTTACAGATCACAGGAAAAAAAAAAAAACACACTGTACCTGTAAGTAAAAGCAAAACATAATGTACACTGAGTAAAATTTTACCTGCAAAAGTCTTACTGAATTGTAACTGTACCAAGTATTTTTTTCTATTGGAAAATTTCACGAGACTTTTGCCTACCAGTTCAGCCATTTTTAGGAGTAGCACTTAATCCAAGGTAGAGCAAGACATGGGTACTAAGATGGGGAAGAGAAAAAGAATCTAAACAACAGTGTGATGGAATAARAGGAGGAAATACTGGCACAAGCCCCCAGAATAACACTTTGAGAACCTATCAATTCAAACATATTTYTCCTGGAGGTTGGAGATGGAAGGAGAACAATGCCTCACTATATTCATATAGCATTGCAACAGCCACCTACGCAAAATTATGATCGATCAGCATTTTTTTTTTTTAACCACCCTTCACACGCTGTAGACACCAAAACTGAAAGACCACAGAAGAATTCACTTCATGGTAATAGTTTCTTAAAATATATATAATAGCTTTCTCAGCCATTATCTACTCAATAAGCAATTAAAACAAAAGTCAGGAAAAAACGTTACCACTTAAAAACTGCTCAAATTAACTTACTAATTTGGTAGTTTGGTTAGAGGTATCAAAAGTATCAGTGTCTTAAACAGTTTAAGGAAAAAAAAAAAAGTTCTCCCATGGTTTCAAGTCTATCTGAGACTAAAGCATTCAAGCTATTATCTAATTTAGAAACACTTTGGAAAAGTAGTAGCTCAGAACAGCCACCACAGGTGTCACACTGCAAAAAAGACTTCATAMATATATATAATTTTTAATTTTCACATTGGTGTTCTACCTGCCAGACTAACTTTGAAACAGGTTCATAGGTTARGGGTAATAGGCCCTCTCAGACCTGCACACGAGCCTGAAAACATATTTTTGCAGGATGAATCTTTGCCACTCTTCCCTCCAGGAGATATTCCACCAAGTCTGCTACCAGGAAATTCATTGTCGTGTCCTGTCCCCCCCCCAATTTCTCTTCCTAGCTTTCTATTGCTATCAATCCTTTCTGCTTGGTTTGGCCCCCACTCCATCTCTTTCTGCAGCTACAGAGCAGCCACTTCCACAACCTTCTCCTTTGGTTCTCCAGATCCTCTCCCTTCACCCTCTTCCTATCACATCCCCCTCCATYAGCTGCTTCTTGGACACAAGCCTTACCTCTCCTCCTCTGACCCTATTCCTTCATGTATCTAAAACCTGGGAATGTCCATTCCCAGTTTCTGGAAATGGACACACCTGTTCACCTGCTCTTCCTTCTCCTCCCGCCGCTGTGCTCCTTTACAAAAGCCAGCACCTTCCACAACTCCCCCACAGTGCCATTCTCAGACAMACACTCTTAATTTCTTTATGCCTCCTCACATTCCCCCCTCCACCCCAGCCTCAGAACATATGCTTCTCCGAGGGCTCCCAGGAAGCACAATTCCATCCTTCCTACAGGGAAAACTGCAGCAGCAGGTCTAACACAGGACAAGAAAACATTTCTCCTAACAGCAGCACTTTGAAGCGTTGGAGCACTCCCTAAGCAAGCAAGCAAGCATTCCCAAGCAAGGGCCCATGCAAGGCACTCACCACACTAAGCATTTTTTGTTCTTGAAATGTTCAGCAAGACAAAAAGTAAATGTTAAAAAGGATAATAAATTTGGTGGCATTCCTAAAAAGTTCTTCTTTTCAGAACAGCTTTGCCCATTTCAAAAGGTAAAAGATAGCAGGTTAGGCTGTTTTAACATTATGTGAGCTTGTCTATAGACCTAAAGACATCTTACCAAGAAAGAATGAACTCAGTAAAGGCCAAGAACGAACTTCAGTCTTTCCTTAATTTTAGTAAAATAAATTTATGTCAGAGAAAACCAAAAARCAACTCAGTTTGTTGGAGAAAGGCAACCTATTCTTATTTTTTCAAATCCAATTTTTCCCCTCTAGAAAGGACTTGTCTGTAAGCATGTCTAGTTGTTCTTTGATTTTTCTGGAGAAAACTTCAGATTTCTTTTATCGCAATTTCTTAGCTGAAAGGGAGAGAATCTTTAAAATGTATACAAACACAAAGGATCAAACAAAAGCTGAATTCCTAATCAGCATAGGTTTATTTTAATAAACAATAGAAACTCAAGGCTGAATGAGACCTTATTGTCTCATTTAACTGCCTAATAAACTTCTATTACATAGCTTGGAAATTTCGAAGTTTCATGTCTACAATAAGCAAATCCATATTGATAAAAAGCCTTTATAAAAGCATGCAAAACCTCTACCTAATGCAACAGTGAACTCACCTCAGCTTTGACTTGAGTCTGCCAATGTCTTGCTTCAGCAAGCAAGGGGCAAACACTGTTCGGATGAATGCTGGAGAATTTAAGCTTCAAAACACAGCCTTAAAATGCAACTTCGACCACCTTAATTCTTAAGTTCTTAATGGCATTTACCTTGCAAGCTTACTGTCTGAAAAACATCAGTACTACTGCAGTTAAAAAAAAAATGTGTATTTCTAACAGCCAAACAGCTCATCTAAAGATGAGCTTCTATAGAAGCCAAATTATATTGGTGCAAAACTCCTGCAGTAGCATCACTGGATGCCTTTTAAACAACTTTTGTAAATTACGTAAGCTAAATAATATTAAACAGGTTTAAAAATAAATACAAAAATCCTAAAAATCCTTATAGGTTCAGCATTCCAGGCAGCAAGGAGGGCAAGGSAAGTGAATACCTGAGTTTAGATATTCTGGTGGTTCTAACCAAAAGCTTTCTATTTTTTTAAACATAGATTAAAAAAAATGTACACATACATGTATACCTATACATACAAACATATTTCTGTAAATTCTATAGCACTCAAAAAAACAGTACATTGGTGCCTAATGATTAGACATCACAAATTACTAGAAATATCAAGTCTAAAATTCTCATTAAACTTAGTACGCAAGAGATCTGAAACTAGTAACTACGTACACACCTTCTTTACTAATGTGTATCATAAGGGGATTATCACACACATCTATTTTCTTATGCACTTACAAATAAGTAACTTAGGCTTCCCTCTCATGCCACTACCCAGATCAAATCTGTTTTGGAGATAGAATAAAGCCTTTAACTTTTCAGAACTGATGATGAATATCCAGGACACTATGCATAAACAAAYAGCCCAATGAAAGAAATGCTCCTGGCAGTTCAAAGGAAGATCTCTAAATTTGCAGCATGTAATAGCATCCTTCTCAAACTGACTTTTCCCATACCTTATTTTACTTGACATAACACCAGATATAAGTGACAAAAAAGCTCAATGAAATAATTCAGAACTCAGATATCTGAGTGTGTAAATTCTACAATCATACAGCTCTACATATTAAGTAGTCCTGTATTCAAGATAAAAGTTTAAACTAACAGAAATTACACTCAAACCAAGTATTAGTTCAGAAAAGTTTAATGATAAGAGTTCCCACTAAGGAATGACAAAGAGCTATCTATGCCCGCTTCTAACATTAAGGATATAGAAAACAGATTTTCGCCCTCCCACAAGGGCAAAACAGTTTAAGTATGTGACAATTCTCATGAAAACATATGCAAAATATTAAGGCAKTCTACTATTTTCTACTCCAAATAACTGGTTAGTAACCCAAACTAATCTATACTTAACATTCAATGACTGAGAAAATATTAGTTGAAAGAGGAAAAAAAAGGTACACAGCAACAACCACCAAAACACACACACATACACGCACACACTCTTAGTCTTCCAGAGCAGGGTAAAAACCTCTGTCCTTACCAAATATTCTTACACAATTCTTCTACCAATCCGAAAAAAGATTGGGGGAAAAAAAAAAGTGAAAAGATCAAAGTCCTAGCTAGCATCAACTTACTAATATAACCTTATGTAAAAATAAAAAACTTTGCTACGCAACTGCAATGTAACTTTTCACCTGATTTGCTTTAGAATATATTTCTTTTTTAGAGGCAGAACAAACTTGCTGTCATAAAAAAAAAACACATATAAAACATGGTTACCATTTGGCATTTACTTATTTGAAAATACACATCCCAACAAAAATAAGWAGTCCTTTAAAAATAATCACATTTCAGTATGGTCTGTACCTCAAGTCATTTATTTGAAATGCCAGACCGAGGCAGGTTAAGATTTAGATGGCAATTATCTTCTCGACACTATCCCAATTTGATTATACAGTGTTTACTACATCAAAGCCAGAAAAAACACAGTAATAGACTCAGTGACACACCCACTTGGAACAGCAAAGACCTATTATTAAAGAACCATAAAAATCATTTTCAAAAGGTTTTTATTTTCAAACACAGTTCAGTGTAAGATCTTACCATAAAGCAAAGATGTTAAATAATTCCACCTAACATCTGGGGTACGACTTCAAATATGTGGGTTGAACAAAAATATTTATGTGATCGGGAAACCTGACTATCCTTCTTGTATAACTCTCTTACTGGAAAGATTACAGAAGTTCTACAGCCAAGTTTCGCAAAGCTGAACCCATCAATAGAGTTTCATTAACACTCACTCCCTCGGTTTTTATTTGTAACTTACACCAGAACATAAAGCAACGTATTTCATTGAGACMAGACCATGACCAAGTTTTCAACAATTTTAGTTTTAACATAGTCTTACTGCACTGTAGTCAAAATAATAAAATAAGTATTAGTATTTAGTTCATTTTAAAGAATCAAAACATTCAAATGAGCAGGTTGCAGGTAAAAATCCACATGTGGAGATGCCTGTATAGAGAAGGTTGTAACAACCTGTCCTGTTTCCCACTCATGCAGGAGCACCATGGTAGTTTGGACTCTACTACTCTTTAAAGTAGGCAACTTTAAAAAGAGAAGCTATCACTGGGAAGAAATTTAAACTCTGCCTGAGAGGCTATGTTTGTCGAACAACAAACACATAACTAAGGATGCCAAACTGGTCATACCATGTGAACCTTTCAGCAGACTCGATGTTACTATCCCTACTATCCTCCTACGCCTATCAAATCACAGAGGAGTGTTGTTTGTGCAGCCTGTTTTCAGAGATGCAGCACAATTTAATATAAACAGAGCTATTTAGTGATGACTATCAGCAAAATTATCAGCTAAATGTATATTCTGACAGTTATGACAACACCATGAACACACTATCTTACAAGGACAAGAGTACACAAACAAGCTACCACTCGGAAAATTTGTGCATAAGCTTCCAGCACATCAGTCACTCTAGAATAGCTATCCACATGCATGTTTTTACTCTTCAGTGAAAACCAAAGTTGCTGCTTTCCCATTACTATAGCCAACACATTGTTCATAGATTTATTCTGTGATAATGAGATCAATCTGAAAACACATGCGTGATTTTTTTTTTAAATGCATTATATACACACAAATACATTTTTAAGCTTCCTTCTTCTRTATTTAACATGAAGATGACCAGAAAGCTGGAGACAAAGTCCTTAGTACGTTCCTGTCCTCAGCCAGGTGTTATTTTCATTGTTTGTTATACAACGCTACTGTAACATAAGCTAAAAGAAGGCAATACACAACAGTGAAACAAATCACAGTCTATCAACAAGAAGGCCCTTTCTAGACAACACAGCACCAATTCTGATTATATTTTTGGAGCATTATCCTTCAGTTTATTTTTTTTGAAGTTTGTTTACAGTTATGATCAAACGCTATTATATCTGTATGGGAAGACCTGCCGTGCCATGTAAAATAAACCACGCAAACACTTATATAATACCTATCTCACAACACTTACAAAGCAACCTAAACAGATTAGCCAACTTTTGCCCAAAACTGTTTGTAAAATGCAAAAAAACCTACATGCAGTCTACAAGTTCTATTACTGTCAGCAATCCTCACTCAAAACTGGTGACACTACTAACTTAAAGACAGCAAAACAAGCAAACAATGTAGTAAGGAAAAATTTTTGAATGAATCAAAAAAAAGTCTGCAATTTGTTAAAGGTCCTTAAATAAGCAAAAGCAGTATATTAACTAAACAAATGCATCTAGGAACCACTTTATTTTTTTCCAGATAAGGGTGGTTTGATCATTTCAAGATGAACAACTTCTAAGAAGTCTGCATAATCCGACTAACACAATCTTTGAACTTCTACATATGAGCTCTATTTCTACGCATCTAATTTAAAAAACTAATACAGTGAACCTACCAAAGCAGACACACTCCTGAACATACACTAAAAATCTAGATTTAACCCCCCCCCAAAAAAAAAAAAAAAAAAAAAAGAAAAAGATGTTAGAAGCTGATACAGGAAGTCTGCAAAATAACACATTAAACCTTCTATTTGGCTTTAATCAAATAAAGCATAATTACTAGGGAACAAGGCTGAATTAGGACTCTTTTCCTAATAAGAAAAGTCTTTCTGCAAGCATTCAGAGCATGACACTGTATATATAAGCGTCATATAAACACACAGACAAACTCAAGATATTTTTTGACTTGCACTGGCATTTGTTGATAGACGGTTACACTCACTACAGAAATTTCCTTTGACTCAACTCTGAATCCTTACGCAGCTTTAATTAAAAGTATTTACACCATAACTCCATAAATTGTTTTAGCAATGAAGAATTTATTAAACAAATCTTGCATACTCCTTTTAGATTTATACTAACAGTTACATTTAGTTTGGAATATATTCAAAACTATAGCAACATTTAGACAAACCAATTTAAAATTATARTATAGTAACAGATAAACACTCACTTTACATAGTATCTTGCACCTTCAAAAGTATAAGCTTCCTCCCAGCCTGTGGGTAAGTCTGGAAAACAAGCAACAAAACATTCCAATTAACTTCTGAAATTATGCTATTCATACCAGTCTACTCCCTAATACTAAGGTAGTTAAACATTGTGTATCTTTTTCCTCAGATAGAAAACATTTAGTCGTTTAATAAATATTTTAAAGTTGGCTCACAAAACTTTCTCAACTTAAACTCTGTAATCTAAGAGAAACAACRAGATGAAAACCTAATTTGAATTTCTCTTTCTCAAATAATAACAAGAAGGTTTTAAGTGTGTCCTTATTTAACAGTTAAACTTCAGCAGCATCAAATTACTTGATAGATATAGAGATCTAAACAAAATCAATTTACTGAGTTTGTATTACATGCAAGTCACAAGCATCTTAACAGGCATGATACAGAATAGCTTTGTGGTGTAGTTGGTATTAGCATAATTCCACCACTGATGTGACTAACAAGTGTTTCTGAAGTATTTACAACTCTATTCAACTTTATATGAAAATAATTTTCAATGCAAACCTAGTGTGTATACCTTTTTCTTTCACTGCTAAGTACCAGTCTTAAGAGTCAGGAGCCCACATATATATATATATATATATAAAAAAAAATCTCTATGGAAGAAACTAGTGGTCTGTTTTTTTCAGTTAAAAGATTCCTGAAGTAATAGAAGCTCTGAAGATGTTGGGCACCTCTTTGCAACTCTGGATACATCATCGCCTTTAAAAGTGTGTCCCAGTCCATAAAAACAATAATTCATATGTAGGGCTCACTCACCTAAACATAAAAGCAAGAATATATTTCCCAGTTAAAAAGAAAAAAAATGAACTATGTGATTTTTCTTGTTTACTGATTTGCTCTGGCTGTCTTCTCTAAAAGGTGGGGGGCAAAAAACAAGGTTTTTTTTGATAACGGCACAGGACAAAGTACAGCGAACAGGAAGTCTCTCTAGGAGAAGTATTTATGGCTGCTATGTGAACTTTGCGGAAAGAATACCTTTCTAGGACTGAATATCCCAAAGAATAAAAAGCATTTCAGTTCTAAAAGAAGGACAAAGCTTCTACATAGTCCAGTAAATATTCACAGTATTATTTAATAAAGAGCCTTACAGTAGTTAACATTTCCCAAAAAAGCATTACTCATTCAAAACTCTTAACATAAACATATTTTGACTAGGTTCCAAAATGATGGCCAAGGCAAAACAAGATATAAAGCCCAGAATTAATCCGTTTGATGATATCCATATATATAGAAAGAGATGAATTAACATACGCCTGAAAGAGGAAATATATAGAAATGGGTTTGTTTTGTAGATGCTTCAGTATCTGATGTACAAATCATTATTAGTACATATAAGGTCACACCTCACCCAGTATTCAGAACTAAGTTTAATTTACCTGATAMTAACTCTCCTATGTTGCATACAATCCTCCAGATACAACTGTCTTTTCTTTCAAAGGCACTGAGAGCCAGGAAAGAATAAGACATTTAGAAAATTACTGGGAAATAACCATCAGTCAGCAGAGCCACTGGTAGCAATTTGAAAGAAAAATGAATGCATAGCTAATGCTATGTCCAGCAAGCAAAGCACCTGACATACATCTGCCTCCATGCCTATCACGGAAGCTGAAGGACAGTTTCCTCAGTTAATCCGAGYACTGAAATTGGTGAAAAGAGTCTGATAACAATCAGTAGCTCTGTTTCCTGGCTTTCAGTGCTTACAAGCTATAGCCCTTCACCGCAGATAAAACTGCCAAGTTGTAATAGCCAGAGACCTATGCTCTTCAAACTATTCTCACCTCACAAAAATGCCCAGTTTTCTAAAAGAGTGTTTCTAATCTTTTATGCATACTAACCAAGCATAAAAAGCAAATAATCTACTCAAGTCACTTGCAGATTTTCCTGTGATTATCCAAGTGATTACATATAYAGAAACAACAGCACTTTTAACTATGCTCCACCACCTCCCAGTGGCATATGCAGCCCGTGYGCAACTCCCTCAGTCGGAGTTTAGCTCTGGGTCTCCAGAGTGTCTGCTGTAAATCCTCCTCCTCCAGCACCTCCTGCTGCTACTTCCCCAGACTGGAACAAACAGCAGTAGCAAAGAAGACTGATTTCACCCTCCTCCAAGTTATGCCTAACGTTTCAGTCGCTTTTCCTCCTACCTATTCCACCTCTCTCAGTCACTTAGAAACCACCCACACTCTCAGCCTAGATGGAAGTGGAGGGAGGAAGAGGGTTTCTAGGTGACTATGCTTCGTGGGATCAGCCTGTACATCTCTCGCATACCTATCGTGGTTATATCTACATATTGCTGGAAACAGAATTAAGATGCGTGGTTAGAGCTGAACACAGGAAGGATGCTGTGTAGGTGAATAACCTGGGTAACCTGCAGAAGGCATGAGGGGAATCCGGAGCTGCCTAACGGCAACACGCAGCATTATAGGGGTGATACAAGGCAACCAGAAGACAGCAAAAGAAAAAGAAGAGATTACACAGCACGGGGCGGGGGAGCGACAGGAAATCGTTTCGAGAGCGAGCTGAGGACCGCGCTAAGGTCCAGCCGGGCACTCGAGGCTCCTCTGTCCCCTCGTTCTCGCTCAATCCAGGGACAAACAACTGCAAGGAGCGCGGGGCCGCCGGGGAAGGCGGGACGGGATGCGGCGC